>NC_139033.1:90577342-90757342 GCF_964662115.1 Mustela nivalis
GGAACTGAGGAAAAACAGTGTCGACTTTCTCCAGCCACAAAGCACTTACAATGACCAGCGCCTCTCAGTACTGTCTGTACATTGGAATTTCTTGGGGATGTTTCTTAAAAATGTCAATGCCCAGGTCCTGTCCCAAAACAATTGAGTAAAAACACCTGGAGACTGGGTTCAGGCATCAAAATTCTTTAAGACTTGTCAGGTGACTCTAACTGACAATTGCTCTACATCATCCCTTGAGCAATACCTCTGGGTGGCTGGTGTAAGTAGCTCCATCTGACTGTTAAGAAATGAGGCCCAGACAAGGAAATGATCTGCCCAAGGTCACAAGGCTGGTTAGTGATAGGGTCTAGGGTCAACCTTGGAGGGTCTCTGTCCAGAGTGCTGAAATGAGAGGTCTCTGGGCTCTGGCCTGAGGCTGGTGCATGCACTGGGCTGTCACTCCCTCACTCTTACAAAGGCAGCTTCCCTCATAAAAGACAGTTTTCTCTGATTTCCTTTCTACCTTTCTCTCGCTCCATGATTTTCTCTCTCCTCATTTCTCTCTTCCCATAGATCAATTCCTTCTTGGTACCCTTCCCTCTTTCTTTGCCCCAACCTCCATTTTCCAGGTTGCTCCCATCAGTACCCTTAACTTGACTTTCTTCCCCAGCCCACTCCTCTCTCTCTGACTGTCTTCCCAAAGGCAAACAATCCACCCCAAATTCTCCTTTAATTCCTGTACCTAACCCTTTAGAGATGTCTAGTTTCTCCCTGTGGCCCTGTTTGGGGATTCAGAACCAGATTCAGAACCACCTTCCTTTCAATTTCCCACTGCAGAGAAACCCTAAAACCTCACCACTAGGGAAGGTAGCTTTCCATAATCCAGTAGATCAAGGCTCCACAGAACCTTCCCCCACGAGGGGACATCTTACTTCGACCAAAAAACCTCATGCTGAACACCTACTGCGTGCTACATTTTGGGAAACAGTATGAATGAAAGTAGTCTCATCCCTTCTCCCTTTTTTATGGTAAGGGAGAGAGAAAACAAGCAAAGAATTTGGGCACTGATTTTAACTCTTTGATATCAAGATGATAGACAAAATGCTGGGATTGAAGGTGACTGGGGTGGAATGGTGCTGCATTTTGTTGAAAGATTATGGAAGGTATCACTGAAGAAGTGACATTTAAACTAAAACGTAAGAAAGATGAGACAGAATCAGCCATACAAAGAACCTGTGGAAAAGGATTTGAGGTGGAGGCCTCAGCAAGTGAAATGGCCCTGTAGCTGGAAAGAACTTGATATAGTCAATTAACAGAAAGAAGGTTTATGTAGCCAGAACGGGAAGAACAAGGGAAAGCAGACCATGACATGAAGTCAATGATTCTGGGGCTAGACCTTGAATGCCCTCAGAGGCTACAACAGAGATTCTTTTACTTTTATATCATGGGCTCAGGCTTACCTGACACCTGATTCACCAATGGTCATTGGTCCCTGAGTGTAGTGAGGCGGGAGAGAATGAACATGAAGGCCTAGACCATTCTGTAGATGGTGCCTTAGATTAAGAAGTTATTTCTTTATTTTTTTAAATATTTTTAAAATTTATTTGACAGAGAGAGACACAGCAAGAGAGGGAACACAAGCAGGAGGGGTAGGAGAGGGAGAAGCAGGCCCCCTGCTGAGCTCAAACCCAGGACCCTGGGATCATGACCTGAGCTGAATGCAGATGCTTAACAACTGAGCCACCCAGGCACCACTAGAGGTTCTTTAACAGATGGAATCTTCCTCCTTTTCTTCCCACCTCCACCCCACCAGGGCTTCAGCAATTCTAACTTACCTAACCCCTTACACAAAACCCAAATCGAAGGCCCTTCTTTGGAAATGATAATTATCACCATCACCGCTATGATCACAATTGGTGTCTTTCTGGGTGACTCCAACTGTCATAAGGATGAAAGCAAGACAGGGATTAAAACATCCCTATTGGTCTAGTTCAAGACTTTTTCCATGGGGGTCAGGACAAGTAGATTAATCCCATAAGCATTTATGGAATGCCTATTGTACACAATACCCACATAAACTGACCCCTGAAGTAGCTAATATGAATACTAATATCAAGAACTCTCAACATTTATTGAACATTTGCTGAGAGTCAGTCCCCTTGCTAAGGGCTTTACATGAATTATCTCCTTAAATCCTTACCACAATACCATGAGCCTTTCCACTTTTCAGATAAGAAATCAAGGCAGGGAGGGTTGAAGTAATTAATTAAACAAATTAAAATCTGTCTGCTCCCTCCTGATCCCAGGCAGTTATTCCCTGCTCTGCTTCTTCCCAGTTCCCTAAAAGTCTGTACTAATGGATTTGTATGTCATCTTAGAGGGAGCGTATTGTCCAGCCTATGGGCTCAGAGATCAGTATTCATCCAAATAGGTCCAGCCCTGGCACTTATAGTCATTTATTGGCACTTGGTTTCTCTAAAACTCTTTCTTTAAAATAAAGACAATACAGGAAAAGAAAAGATAAAAGGAGAAGGTGGGAGGGAGGGAGGGAAGAAAGGAAGGAAGGAAGGAAGGAAACTAGCATGGTTGTAATCATGGTTTTAAAATTCATATCCATGTTAACAGTGGCCTTTATGAGTAACTTCTTTTTTTTTAAAGATTTATTTATTTATTTGACAGACAGAAATCACAAGGAGGCAGAGACACAGACAGAGAGAGGAGAAAGCAGGCTCCCCACCGAGCAGAGAGCCCGATGCGGGACTCGATCCCAGGACCCTGGGATCATGACCTGAGCCGAAGGCAGAGGCTTTAACCCACTGAGCCACCCAGGCATCCCTATGAGAAACTTCTGAAGCCCAAGAACAGTCTAATTAGTGGTGGAACTTTAGGTAGGTTGTCAAGAAAGAGGGGATAATACATTTTTGAGTGAAAGACTGGGAGTGGTGACTTACCCAGGGGTGGAACGGTTTAATAGGGACAAACTGTCCCTCTGCCCTGAGACAACTGTCTGTCCTCCACTCCTCCCCCACCACTGACAGTCCTCCCCCAAAGGCCCTCTGTCAGCGCTACGGCTATGCCACTTCTTCTCCAATGCATGACTAATAAGCGCTTCATCGAAGGCAATATTCAATCGTGCTGCAGAATTAAAGGAGTGGGCTCATGTGCCATATATCACCCCAGGAGCTCTTACTAGCAGAAGATCAATAATCCAGCAATAGACATTTCATAATTAAATGACAACGAAGAAGAAGACGAGGAGGAGGAAGAAAGGCAAGGCCCCTAGCAGATGGTCCTGCATTTTCCTTCGCTTTTTGATTCCCAAGGCTTTGGGGGGCTTGCCAGAACAATGAGTCCTGGTTGGAGTCTTCCCAAAAGGCTGGCTGGGAGGGGACTTCAGTGAAGTCACGTGGTCTGTCCCCTGCCTCGAGGCTGGCTGGAGAGAAATGCTGCCATTTTTAGACTTGCTGAAGCGCCTTTTAAGACCCTTCCAATGCCTTTCTGCATAATCCCAAACTGGCTAGAGCAGGTCAGTTCCTAATTCTCTTCCCAGCTGCCACATCTCTATCTTTAAATCAAGCTTACAGACTTCCCTGGGGGAAAATCTCCACCTCAGTGTCACTGGGTTCAAGGGGAATGGATTTGACCTCCACAATCCGAGATGGTCACGCAGATCACATCCAGCCAATAAAAACGTCTCATTCATTCTCAAGACCTTAGGATTGGCTGGTGCATACACATCTAACCTAAGATAAGTCAACTGGGGTCAATTCTGGGATTTTCCCCAGAACTGCCCCTCTCTTAGCTGGGGTTGTCAGGCTTGAGCAACCAAAACCTGAAGCTGCTGGGGACTATCTTGTCATCATGGAGAAATGGACTTTTCCTGGTGACTTCGATGGACCTCTGAATTCAGCCCCACAGCAATCAAGGTGAGGCTTTTAGTTTATGAGAACCTGTAAATTCCCTCTTTTGCCTAAATTAGTTTGAATGGAGTTTTCATCTCCATAAATAAAAAGGTCCTGGCAAATCCATTAGGTTTGTTTGTTTTTGCTTTTGTTTATTTTAATCCACTCATCTAAAAAATGAGCTGTTTAATGTCAAAGCAAAAGCACAGATATAGTTAGATTCAAAGTCCAACTATCTACTAGCTGTGTAATCCTGGAAAAATTGCCTAAGCTTCTTGAAACTCAGTTTCCTCATCTGTAAAATGGGTATAGTACCACCCTCAAAGGGTTTGTTGTGAGGATTACCCAAGATACTAAGTATCTAGCTCTTAGGGAGCACAAACTATGCCTTGGTCCTTCCTCTTACTTGGAATCTCGCTTTGCTCTAAAAGGAAGTGAAACCATCCTTCAGAGACATACCACTTAGTATCACCACCATTTGCAAGAGAAAACTGGATCTGCTAGGATGCCCTTGAGTAGAAAAGAAGATGCATGACAGCATCATCTGGACCAAAGCCGCAAAACAAATATTCATAGAGCTTATCTGAGGTGACTATTTTTCTTCAAGTACAGAATTAGCAAAAGGTAATAATGATGGTCAGAAGATAAAGTATAGCTTGTTGCACATCTGAATGACACTATCCACTTTATCTGTATTATCTTATGCCATTTTCACAATTCTGAGCATCCTGAAGTTTAGAGGTGTGGTCGCACTGCTTGCAAGCCTGAGTCCAGGGTCTGGACACCAAAGCCCAGTGCCTTGCCAATACCCCCAAAATAATGCCTCCCAAGAGGGAGGCATGTACCAGGCACAAAGCAAGCCTTTCTGTGTAGCTTCTTATTGAATCTTCTTATGATCCTTTTAAGAAAAGCTTGGGTTCCATTTTAAGGTGAAAAGCAGCAGTGCTGGAAGCCAAGTATGCTTAAAGAGGAAAACAGAGATCTCACTACTCAATTTTGGTATGAACTGCAATTTTTATGTTGTATATATATTTACCACAATTAAAAAATAGTAAAAAAAAATCTTTAAAGCTTTAAAACCCATATGAGCCCATATGCACATATTCTTTGACCCTTTGCTAAGAAAATTCCCTGGAGAAATCACATGAATATCCCCAAACACCTGTGGGTCCATCGGTGTAGCCCAGATTTTAAAATAAGAGACATCATGTATAAGAAACTATCAATTATTTTTAAAGATGATGTAGGACTGTTTGCGTTCATTGTAAAAATATCCAAATGTATTAATAAATGAGGCATAATGGAGAACACCACCAAGGGGGGGGGACCCAAAGGCAAAAAACAAACAAACAAAAACAAACAAACAAAAAACGCCTCCACTATTCATCACCTCCCTTTCAACTCCACCCCTGCATCTCTCCTCCAAGCTCCCAGCCCTAAGAGGTTTCCTCCTTCCTACCTCAGCTTTGGAGCCTATGCTCCTTGTATCCCCTCTTCTGGGAGGCCCCCTTTTCCCCACATTCTTCAGTGAGATTCCAGTCAGCCTCTGTGGCAACATCTCTCTCATCTGGTCTTGCTGGATTCTCCAGGGCAGGGACTGTGTTCTCAGCACCCAGCCCCACCCAGCACAGAGGAGGGATGAAACGGACATGCACTGGACGTCCAATGGTGTGCTTGGTGGGGGCTGTGACCAGAGTCAGTCCTTGACCTTGAGTCTGTTTCTCAGCTGTCCTTCCCCAACCCTAGTGAATCCATGTGGGGCTGTGGGGGGCTTTGAGGACAGAAGAAACTTTTTTAGGCATCCTAAGTTCCTGGTGCTATGCTGATTTTTCCTTTAATTATGTTTTCTCTTAATCTTTACTTTTGTCCTTTTAGCATCCCATTGTACGTGTAAGAAAACCAAGGCTTTGGGGAAACGGATGCAGTCGAGGTTACCGGCTGCTTGTCGCCAGGTTTAGGGTACAAACCCAGGTGGGAAAGAAAGCGAATGGAGTGGTTAGTGTACCCAGGACATCACATCACACCCTGTGGTGTTTTGACGGAGTGCCATGGAGGAGTTCTTACACCTGATCTGTAATGTGTCGTTCAGTCTGTGTCAATAAACAAGGACAAGCCACTGGCAAATGAAACATGGATGCCTCCTCGTGCACCATTGAAAGGGATATTCATTTGTTAGGAAGCCCGTGGGGCTGTCCCAAGAGCTGTCACCCTGTGACAATATTGACAGAGTTCATGCCCCCACCTTATAAAACCCCAGTGTACGCACATGGGAGAGTAAGCCCATCTCCTCACGGAGGGAATAAGTGTAAGGAATTAAGAAGACTGATTAAACAAACAGATGTTTTTAGTCAGCAATAGAAGTGTCAACATGATCCTAATTAATGAATGTGTTAATGGCTGTTCTCTGTTTGAAGACAATAGTCACCACCTTCTAGATGTATCCACAATGACTCACAGGGCACACTCGTAGATGCATGCAAGGAGCCTGCGTTGGGCAGGGGTACAAACCCAGAGGCCCACAGGCAGCACCAAGGAGCATACCCCATGCTCATAAAACAGATACACAATGGCCCAAAGTCATACAGAGAGAATGTGCAGCAATCCCACAAGACATATGCAGGACACCTGGGACACTGAGGATATGCTTTCACACACACACACACACACACACACATGCACGCACACCGCATACACAACACAGCACATCGTGACACACATAGAGAAAACATAAGACCCATACCATCCAAACCACCCCCACAACACACAGTGCACACAGAGCACCCATATCACCCACACGGCACCCACAGAAAACACAAGCCACACAGACAATGCTCACAGGATCTCCTACACCACCCACACAACATATGTGCAATGCACACACAACCTATGTGCATGCAACACACCTCAGTACACAACACATGTGCTCAACATACATACAACACACACAGCGCACTGTAATACACACATACACTCACATATCTAGTATCAGTAGCAATGTTCACTGAGTGTTTGCCTCATGGACTAGACTCTATACCAAGACATAAAAACACAGAAATGAAGAAGCTTGAGTCTCTTCCCTCCAGGATACCCCAGGCCTATAGAGAAGTCTGAGTACTTCCCTGTGAGATGCACCAAAAGAGTCTTTCAACACCATTTATGTTTGTGTTTCCACAAGGAAAGACATGGGACAAGCTCAATACCCAGGATAAGTGCTGGACAGTACTGAGTTGAGCTGTAACCAATCACTGGTCTTTTTAATAAATATGCCAAGGAAAAACCATCCTGTTACTCCCACTGTATTTATCTTTCACAGTGGTATTTTATCACAAAGAATCTGGAGAGGGGAACCTGGGTGTCTCCATCAGTTAGACATCTTGCCTTCAGCTCCATCTCCCTCTCCCCTTCTTCCTGCTTATGTTTTTGCACGCTCTCTCTCTCTGTGTCAAATAAATAAATAAAATCTTAAAAAAAAAAAAAAAAACAATCTGGGCAGTGTGTGACTGAACATGTGTCCCTTTTTACCTTGGCTCCTAGGAACCTCAGAACTAAATTTTGGATCCATACATAGCAGAAGTGTTGATTTTCAGAGTACAGATTTCTGGGTGTTATAACTGGTGCTATTTTATGTTCTTACAGGTATTTGTCTTCCATTCTATTCTTAAAATATACTGTTAAGTGACTAAGTTCTTTCTGAAACAAGATGGGGATAGAAATATGGAGAAGAAACGTAGATTTTAGTTAGGTAGATTCATTAGGGCAGTGGAGTTGCCATAACAAAGAACCTCCAATTCTCAATGGCTCAGCATAACAAAGGTTTGTTTCTTGCTCAGAGCACAGTCTAATGTGGGT
This sequence comes from Mustela nivalis, assembly GCF_964662115.1. Taxonomy (NCBI): domain Eukaryota; kingdom Metazoa; phylum Chordata; class Mammalia; order Carnivora; family Mustelidae; genus Mustela; species Mustela nivalis. Next base: position 90,585,073 of record NC_139033.1, read on the forward strand.
TTTTAGGAGGTGTACCATTGCTCCATACAGTCATTGAGGTACCCAGGATTCCTTCCATCCAGTGGCATTTAAAGTATAAGAAGGGGGGCACAGTGGTGCCTGGGTGGCTCAGTGGGTTAAAGCCTCTGCCTTTGGCTCCAGTCATGATCCCAGGGTCCTGGGATTGAGCCCCCACATCAGGCTCTCTGCTCAGGAGGGAGCCCGCTTCCCTCCCCGCCCCCCCCCCCGTCTCTCTGCCTACTTGTGATCTCTGTCTGTCAAATAAATAAAATCTTAAAAAAAAAAAAAGAAAGAAGGGGTCACCTGGGTGGCTCAGTTGGTTAAGCATCAGACACTTGGTTTGGGCTCAGATCATGATCTTTCAGTCATGGGATCAAGCCCCACTTAGGGTTCCACAATGAGTGCAGACTCTGCTTTAGATTCTTTCTTACTGTCCCTCTCCCTCCCACTCTCCCTCTCCCCCTTCTCTAAAATAAATAAATAACGTCTTTAAAAAAGTATAATGGAGAAAAATAAGGACCATGTCCTACTGAGGTAGCTGTATCTTTAACCTGGTGCATGATAAGACATCAGAACTAATACATACTAGGACCCAAAGCTATGTCTAAGGATGGAAAGGTGGCTTCCAATATGAAGGAAAGACAAGACACCAGGTAGGAGTTGGTCTCTGAGCTGGGCATTGAGGGCAAACCAATTCTGGGTCTGCAGAAAGGGTAAAAGGCAGATGGACAGATAGAACCATGTGTGCAAATTCATGGAGGAGAGAAAGAGTGGGGAGTTCATGAAGACCAATGAGGCTCTCCTTCTAGACCAAGAGTGGGAAGCAAAACTGTGGTGGTAAACTTTAATGGTCAAAGGAAAGCAGAGCCTGACCCAAGAGAGCTTTGAGTGTCAGACATAAAAATTATCTCATTATGACATAATATTTAAATTACCCAGCATAGATTGGATGCTGAGAACTATGGTGCTTCCCTTGTAATGATCTTATCAATTCCTATAGTTATATTATATGGCAAAATACTCTGGTGCTTAGTATTTTACAGGAATGGACATTGAATCCGAGGGGTTAAGTGACATCAGAGGTTGAAACGGTGCACTCCCTCAGCTTCTACCCTGTGGGACCTCCAGAACAAGGACTCTGCCCTGTACTGTGGTCATCACAGCAGCCGGCTCAGCTAGATGGAGAGATCAGAGGGCAGTTGCACAGGGATCAACAGCCCATGTCTCAGAGCCAGCCACAGTTCAATAGCTCAACCCCCAGCCTTTGGTGAGGCACGTAAACTTGGAGCCTCATTTTTCCCTCCTGTAAAATGGGATAATAATGTTTCCATCCCACAGTTGCAACACATATGTCATGTTTCGCGACACCCAGCACATAGTAGGGGCTACATTAATAGCACTCATTATTATCGTCACTTTTGTTGCTGTTCTTGTTGTTTTTAAAGGGATGCAGGGAGTCAGGGAACAGGCTGCTATACCAGCCAAGAGACAAGTAATTTGGGAATGCTCTAGCAGAGGCCGTGGAGAGGGACAGCTGTGAGGGAGATTAAGGAAATTCACGCGGAATATATGTACGTCTGGTACGTATGGCGCTTTGGCAAACACAGAATCGGGATGGATGCGCTCCTCCCCAGAAAGATGTGAACGGCATTTGGCATCCCTTGTTGTTCAAGCCAGGAGCAGTCCTGTATGTGTGTCTGTGTGTTTCATGCAAATCTGGGCGCGTGTAGATGTAAATTGCACACGGCTCAGAGACACAGGGGCGGGTGGAGAACAAAGAGAGGGGCAGGCTCCCCTACAGAAGCAACCTGGTAGACGGGGTCCTGTCTCTTCGGCTTTTGGCTCTGAAGTGAGCACTTGGCCTCCAAGGACTTGTCTATAAAATGAGGCTGAGGTCACTTCACCAACCTTGACTCTGAGGCTGGACTAGAGTTCCTTCTGAGGTCCCTTGTGGCTCCAAGATCCTAGGTCAGTAAGAGGGGAAGGTGAGTCCGAACATAGAAGGATGAACAACTCTGAAGTTCTAAGAAGGTATCTTGGCTCCTTAAAGTCAGGAGAGGTGAGAGAGAAGGAGGGTAGGTAGAGGCACAGATGCCCAATTTCTCAAGGGGACCAGGAAAGGGAAAGGAGGATTTCAAGAAATGTTCAGAGAAAATTCAGAGCTGGGCCATCCCTGGGCTTCCCTCTAAATCCCAAGCAACATCCCCTGTCCCTGTGCAAGCTCCCTGAGGTCTCCTGCCTGAGTCTCCTTTGTCTCCAGTGACCCCCTTGCCCCACTTTATTAGTCATGTGCAGTGGAAGAGATCAAGATGACTAGAACCAGAAACAGCACTGCCTCCCCAAGACTCTCCCCTGGAGAAAAGAACCCCTGTTTTAAGGCCCCTAAAATAAATGACTGACATCAAAATTCAGGGAAACCGACTTGGAGGCTAAATGGTGAAGTGAAGTGAAAAAATAATCCCCAGACCCCAACATCAGCCTGATCTGGGTGGCTAGTACTGGGTTGAGCTTGGGCAAGTCACATATCCTTGGACAGGAGGCTTTGTGTCTTAGGGCCTCAATTTCCCCACCTGTGAAGTGGAGCCAGTGATAGAACCCACCTCTGGGGATAGATGGGAGGACCCATAGCCATAAGTCTTATTGAGTGTCTGCCTCAGGCATCAAGCAAGAGTGCTAAGTACCTGTCATTTACTGCCTCCTTCTCGGAGTGATGGGGGACGTGGTCTCATTCAGCCTTCTTTGGCCATGCATTTGTATTTGAAGAAAGTTCTTCTTTTCTTTGGCCAAACACACAAACATGCCCCCACGCCCCCCCCCCCAAAAATTAGTCTTCAGCTGCCTCTCTACTTATGTAAGGATTTAGGAGAAGATCAAAATAAAACGTGGGAAGCTGTAGGCTGTGACACTATTTTTTTCCCCTTAGTACCCTCTGATTATGTGTAAACAGCACATTGCAAATTATTTCCTCTTTATTTGTCAAGTCCTCAAGCCACCTCAGGGTCCCTCAGAATAAGTAACTGGCTCTGGGACATTGCATGACAATTAGCTTTGAGTGGATATTTTTTCTCCAGGAAGTCTCCCAGCTCGAGGCTGTTTTAGGAAAAAGGGTATATGGTAGGTAGAGATCAGACCCACACAATCTGGGGGTCTTCTGCCCACTCCATGGGCTCTCCTTTAGAGAAAGGAGTGAGGGACAAGAGTTCAAACACATGATCCAAAAGAAACTGTTTGAATAAGCCCAACTGGATTGATCCTTAAGTGTCATTTGCTATCTCGGAATCTCTCATGATTCCTATTACATATGACACCTCCTCCAAGAAGCCCTCCAGTCTTGAATCTCCAAACACTATCTTTAAAACCCTGTGAAACCCAACAGTCTTTGGGGAGGATGGGAGTATGAGTGGATACAGCTGCAAATTCCTACCTCTTCAAGCCTTGGAGTTTCACAACCTTGGGTTTGAATTTTGGTTCTGCAACCAAATGCTGGGCAAGAACTCTAAATTCCCTGTGTTTCTGTTTCTTCATCTTTAGAATGAAGATAGTCACAATGTTACCCTGCTTACTGTAGGAGATCTGGTGTGAAAACAAAAGAGCAGTTTGCCCAGAGTGCCTTTGACAGAAGTGGGAAAAAGCAACCACTTCTGGCAGGGTGATTAGAGAACATACCTCCATCCTCCAGGGGCATGCAGCCTTACCTAAGGGTCTGCTGAGCAACTTAAAGATTGAGTTCAGCTCTCTCCCATCCCTTCGGCTGGGAGCTCTTCTGCAGTACACACCCTACACAACTATACCTGGCAGCCCTAAATGTAAAGCCATCAGTAAGCACCAGACTCAAGGTAAGCACTCAATGTCTCACAGCAGCTGTGGTCACTGTCATCATACATCACTGTTTGAATGATTTTGACTCTTAAAATCCACAAAGAGCTAAGTGCTTTAAAACTTTACTCTTTCTTTAACCCAATTTGGAATCCCATTTCCACCATGTCCTGGCCATGTGTCCTTAAAGAAGTCCTTTACTCATTCTGAACCTCAGTGTCCTCATCTGTAACATAGAAAATAGTAATTCCCACCTGGGGGTAAGGTTTTTGTTACATAGTAAGTATCAAAAGTATATGCAGTCCAGTGTCTGGAATATTCTAGATGCTCGGTAAATATTCATTTCCTTTACAGCAAGGAAAAGGAGATTCCCCCACCATGGCTTTTTTTCCTTCAGTACAAACATCCATGGTCACATGTTCAGAAGATGAAAAAAAATACATATCGAACCATTTTAGTGAAGACACTTAGCATTCTGAAGTATAACCTATTTGTAGACAGGAATATCAAGTTTGGAATCAGGAGACAGAGCCCCGTCCCCAAGTACCCTCACCCCCAGTTCATCTTGTGACGTGGGATTAGTCACCAGCTCTCTGAGACTTGGTTTTCTTTTCTGTGAAACCAGGGGAGAGGAAATAAGGGTCATTGCATATTTGGTACAGCAATGACACCTTTCATTCCTAACAAGCCTGTGGAGAGCCCTAGTATACAAAGCAGGTTAAAACAGAGATGCTCTGATTGAAGTGAGGGCAGGAGTAGGAAGCTGCCAATTCACCCCACTTCTTCTCACCCTGCGGTATCTTCTAATGCTAATTTGAGGGAGCCCGGTGCTCTGGGAACACAATGTGGCAGCCATTGAGCTCAGACCCTTCCTGCTGAAATATTCCAAGGCTCTGTGTCTGTGCTTTGACATCCACTGTCTTGCCACTCAATTCACCCTGACCCAAAGAGTGTGTGTGTGTGTGTGTGTGTGTGTGTGTGTGTACCACAAACAAATGCTCACAAAGAAAGCAAAAAGAAGTTCCACCAGCCATTAAGGGGAAATTACAAATGCATTTTTCTCTGCCTCCGGCACATTAATAAAAGAGATTGCAAAACTGGAATTGACTCGAAGCAGGGCAACCTCACAACAATTGGTAGGCAGGGGGTGGGGGGCGGGGGCCGACTACTTCCTGTACAGTCATCTGATTTCATGGCCGTTCCCATGCTGGGAGAATCTGTCTGCGGCGGCTGCTGGGAGGATGTGGGCTCATGCATTAAACATCAGGGGGACCCTCACAACATGCACTGTGGGCTGGGAGAAGGACAAGCTGGGGGGGCATGCTTGTGACATGCCCCAGCACAGCAATGCCTGTGGGCAGAGACCTGGAGATTGTTTAATGCAAGCACCGGAAAATCATTGAAAATTGCAGGGTGGGAGATGAAGGAGGGCATAAAATGCAGAAAGTACAAAGACATTCTAGTGTCTTGAACATGGGAGGGGCGCCACAGCCACTTTGTCTCAGCGGTCATAGCAAGTTGTTACCCTATGCCATAAGCTTGGGACGAGATAGCTGGGACTGGTCATTGGAGTAGACTTAATTATTGTTCCTAATCCTTTACCCCTCTCTGTATCCATGACTATTGCCATGGGACTTTGCAGCCTCTCCCCCTAGAGCACACACCCCTCTGCACAGACTTTGAGCCTGACCATGTACATGCCTGGCTTTGGCCAGGGTTAAAGAAATGGAAGGAGCAGGGTGCTAGTTCTGGGATGAGACCTTAATAAATCTTGTGTGCTTCCACTTTTTCTCTTGTACCTCTGCCTTCACCAGGAGAAGAATGTGTTCTGGTGACACTGCCAGCCCATGGGGGATGGCAGGAATGTGGAGCTGAGCCAGACACAGCCTGCAGCTCAAAGTTGTCCCACCTGACTCACAGAATAAAGCTAGAGGAGAAATAAATGTCTATTGTTGTGTGCAACTGGGATTCCATGTCTGTTTGTTATGCAGCAAGAGCTGACTGATACACTTATATATGAAGTCACTTGTTTTATTCATCTATTCCTTCATTCAGGAACTATTTCCCAAACACTTCCATGCCAGACATTTTGCTAGGCAATGGGGATATGATGGTTACTAAGAAACCGTGGAAATGGGCAGAGATTTAAATTTATTAATTCAAGGATTGAGCATTCCTTATGTGCCCAATGTAGAAAAACATATGGCAATTACAGTGGCAAGCACAATAGATATACAGTCCCTCCATGTGTGAGGCTTATATATAGGCAGCAGATAAAACAAACAACAAAGCAGAACATTTCCAAAAAGCCTTTAAACTAGTCACTGTGTGGTGGAAAAGACGAGAAACTCAGGAGACCGTTACAATAGAAGTGTTAAGGACAAGTGTGAGATACATACATGCAGCTTAGAGGAAGTGCCTCATGCAGCATGGGGTTGGGGGCAGGGAAAAGGTCAGCAAGGGGAAGAGTCTCAGGGCACAAAATACCTGAGCTGAGCACTGAAGGTCAAGTAGATAGAGAGGAAGGGCATGGATGGACTAATAGGCAGAAGGCACAGCAAGAACAAGAAGTCAGGAAACAGCACAAGGACCAGGACCTACAGGTACTTGTGTGTGTTACTGGAAAATAGACGGGAAGAGAGAGAGATGGGGAGGGAGGGACTGAGAGAACATGAAGGAGACCGGGTGCCAAGCTGACAGGCTTAACCTTGACCCGAGGAAGGGAAACAGAGAGGCACAGAAAAGTTGAGCAGGGAAACACTGAATCTGGTGGCCATCTGAGAATTCTCGAAAGGTGGAGTGGCTGGGGCAAGACCGGAGGCAGTGAGGTCAGGAGGAGGCTGAGCTGCAGTCCAGGAGAAGCTGAATGCCACCCGCTCAGGTAACATGGGAATGACAAACGGCCCCACTCTTGGAATTATAGGAGCTCATACAACTGGGTGTTCTGGGGCCACCAAGTTCCATCCACTCCTGCAAAAATCAGGTCTTCCAGAGGATGATGACATGTCCCCAAGTCTCACAGCAGGTGGACTTAGAGCTCGGGTTCAGAATTGAGATCCTAACACTACTAACCCTAAGCTCATTTCACAACTCTGCTCTGTGTCCCCAGATTCAATTAGTCCCAATTCAATCAATAACAATAATGACAAGAGTAATGGTAATTCCTCTGATCTAACCACTGTGGGCGAGACTCTGAGCTCAGCACAGTAAAACCTCATGGAACCCTCCCAACATTCTCAAGGCTCAGAATGTCCCATTTTACAGATGAGAAACCTGAGGATGAGGCAGTGAGGCAGCTTGAAGGGGGGTCTCGGGGACTGCCTAAGCCAGCTCGGGCTGCTGTAACAAATACCGTAGACAGGGGTTGAAATAGCATGCACAATTCCAGAGACTGGGAATCCAAGGTCAAAGTGCTGGCAGGTTACAATTCTCAGAGAAGGCCTTCCCTTCTCACTCTGTGTTCACACGACCTCTTCTTCATGTGTGCATGGGTGGGAGATGGCCAGAAAGAGGGGTTGGGTAGGTAATGGGGACATCAACCTATGAATTTTCAAAGGAGGCAAACGTTCAGCCCCTAACGGTATCCTCACTGGAGATGGCAGTGTTCCTGCCCAGCACGGCGGTGAAGTCTACACGAGTGACGTGTGTAAGTGCCTAGTACATGGGAAGGGCTCAGGAAATGGCAATGGCAACAAAGATGATCTCAGTGAGATGATAAGGATGAGGGGGGTGGAAAGAGCCAGATCTGTGGCCTGCCCTACACTCCACTGTGTGGCTTTTGACAAGGCACCAAACTCTTTGGGCCCTAGTCTCCCCCATCTGTCAGATGAAGACTAGCCCAAGGCAGTGGTTCTCAGGGAGTGTCCCCTTGGCCCCGGCAGTGTAAGCCATCACCCTGAGCTGGTTAGGAAGGTGCCTTTCCCAGGTGTCCCCAGACCGACTTAGTCTGCAACTCAGAATAGCACCCAGCAGTCCGTGTTTAACAAGCTGTCCTGGTATGTCTGATGCATGCTCAAGTTTGAGAGCCTCTGGTCTAGATGCATCATTTTTCAACCTTTTTAAAGGACATAAGTGCTTTCTTCTGATGAGATCGGGAGAAGGCAGGTACCTATCGCAGATAAAAACTGCCGTCCTAAGTTGAAGCTGAGAACAGAGATCTGTCTGCTTTCCTGCCCTCAGCCCCCCTTGGAAGCTCCATGGACCCCAGTGTAAAGGCCAAGGTGATGCTGAAGCTCTCTGTCCTGCCTCAATTCTTCCTGCGAACCAGAGCCCACTGCTCCCGCCCCCGCCTCCCACCCACCCTCCCAGCATCCATTCTTGTTTACATGTTCCAGAAAGCATGGATTTGTTGTGACCTCACGAAACCTGGTTTGTTTCTTCTTTCCTCCCTTCTTTCTTCCTCTCTTCCTTCCTTCCTTCCTTCCTTCCTTTCTTTCTTTCTTTCTTTCTTTCTTTCTTTCTTTCTTTCTTTCTTTCTTTCTTTCTTTCTTTCTTTCTTTCTAAATAGGTTACAGCCTATAATTCACTTAATTGTTTCCCAGAGCACCAGTTTGGTGGCTAGGCGGCATAGCACGAGGCAGAGGAACGGAGACAGGTCTTCGGAAGCCTCTTTCCAGAAAATCTAATTTCATCATTGAGAAATCTTCTGTCTTAAGCAGCCTGCGCCGCCGCCGCTGCCATAAATTTACATATTCTATATGCCGCCGCAGGAACGCAGTGGGCCCGATTTGCATAATGCCGCTGGAGGGGCTTGTGCTTCTCTTGAACCTGAATGCGGCAGGAACGAGGAAGCAATTATTAAGCTGTACACATTGGCAGGGAGAGAGGCCTCAGATGGATTTCGACTCCAAACCCTATTCGCCGTCCAGGCTGCTGATTACCCCAGGCCTGGATCCCAGGCTGACAGTGGATCCGAGGGCTGGGAAAATCAACGGGTTACTGTTTTGGGTTCATGTCTAGAGCCAGATGGAGCCTGGGTTTGAGGGTGCAGCTTTGGTTATCCCATGTGGATTGTTGGAGCCGTTGTCTTCCTGTTCCCCACAAATAATTTGTTTCGTGTTCTCTTTCGTCAGGGTGTCTTGGCCAACGCCTCCCTGCCCCTTTTCTGCGACAGCACCCCCGAACGCCTACAAGACAGTTCTGTTAGGGTTTGCCCACCTCTTTGCTGGCAACGCTGTCAGAAATATGTAATTAAGAAAATGTTGCCCAATGAAGTCCCAGTTGGGAAATGACAAGTGGAAATAGGAATTCTCTCATCCACAGTGGTCCTGCTTAAAATCTACGCTCTCCATACTGAGAAGGTGGGGTCTACCCTATGGTGGGTCTCTGGTAAGACACTCTTGTATACTTGGGTTCAGTATCTCCGACAAGGGGTCACTTGATGATCTAGGATCCACACATTGCTCTCCATAGTTTCTGGATCTTCCAGAGCCATGGTCTTGACCTCCATCCAAGTCACTCCATGACATGCCACTCCCAACCTCAGTAGCCCATGGATGTGAATGGCCACATCTGGCTCTGGGGTTACCATCTTGGTTTTACTTCAGTGACAATGTGGAAGACCTCAGTGCTCAAAGATGGACATCTTCTGACGGGACTTTGAACCCAGCCCTTCTTGACATTTTTTATTTTTATTATTATTTTTTTAAATTGTGTTATGTTAGTTACCCTACAGTACATCATTAGTTTTTGATGTAGTGTTCTATGACTCATTGTTTACATATACTACCCAGTGCTCCTCCTTAATAACTAAACCAGGTTAATTCATGAAACGCCCGGCCAGAAGTCTACCTGTCCACTTCTGCAGGCACGTACCATGAGAATACTTGCTAGATGATATAGCTAAAGTGCAGGGCACACCTGATGCATTTACTGACAGAGCAAAAAACCATCATGCAAATGTGGAAAGCTGAGTGAGGATGAGCAACGCTTTACTTCTTATATTTAATAATAGACTGAACCACTTTAATTTTTTCAAACAAACGTCTTTCATTTCTAGGAAAGCGGACATACATCTGAAAATACTGAATCGGTGGAGCAGGCAACTCTTGACCTCAGGGTCGTGAGTTCAAGCCCCACACCTGGCATAGAGATCACTTAAAAATAAAGGCTGAAAAAAAAAAAAAAAGCAGGCATGAGTATTATTACTCTTCTAATCAGAAAATACTAGGTTCACTTCTGACTGCCTCGACGCTGAAAACCGGTAGAGTTTGCCCAAGCAGAGATGACCTGTAGCACGAAAAACGTACTCCGTGCTGGAATGGAACAATGAGCCAAGTGTCGGAAATTTGAAACAGCAGGTTTTTTGCTGGGAAGAAAAAAAAATGTATCTCCACTTACTAAGAGGTACCGTCTCCTCAAAAGACCTCACTATTTTGTCCTCAGCCCTGACTGCCTCATTACCAGGATTTGGAGGGAACTCACTTTTTCCATGGTTCCATCCAACATTGAATTATTTCTCTAAGAAAAGGAGATTGCTCCTGATTAGCCAGACTCAGGGCTCTACACGCACACGTGGTAACTTTTCCAAAGGAAACCATTTTGGTGCCTAACGGTGCCCAGAGCTTCAGAGCAGCAGATGGTCTCGAAGTTTAGAGTTCAGAATTTACATGTGGACATGTCCTCAAGCCAGGCCTAACATTTCCAAGCCTCTGCTTCCTGATCTGTCAGGGGAAGATAGTAATAATACCTGCTCCCTCATTGTTCTTGGGAACAATTAGATGAGATCATGAATAATAGTGGAGTCACAGAAGGTGAGATAATCTGCCCAAAGTCACAGAGAGTAGGTAGTCAGGAAGACCTTGAATTCAGGTATGTTTGTTCAGCCCCCCTATGGCAGACTACTACCTCCCAAGATCCAGGAATGCTGACAGCAGGTGCTTACTGAAGCCCAGTCACAGCCGTTGGCTCTCTGGGCTAAATGGGGAGAAGGGCTGCAGTAGGAGCTCTTCAAAGGGCAACAGTCATGGGGACGTGATATTCACTCAACTGGTCACACCGTTTAGAAACAGAGGTGAACGCTTCTTCCAACCAGCCCTCTTAAAGACCCAAAGTTCCTTTCACTGCTTGGCAGAGTCTGCTTTTGTTAGCCATAGGCTTTGGCTTGTTTGTGGTGAAAGAGGGGAGATAAAGTGACAAGAAAAGCAAGAGACGTGTAGCTTAGAAGAAACCGCAATCAGACTTGGAGCTGTGCCTGGTCACTGTGTGGCCAGCCCCTCTGTTCCAGGGTGCGGCATGGATCAGCCACATTTCGGGGTCCCTGCAGCCTTTGAGGACAGATCCTGGTGACAGAAGTAAGGGGTGTTTGTACAAAGCAGAAGGTGGTTAAGACACAAGAGCTCACCTAATTAAGAACCAACAATGTTGTGATCACTTGTTCAGTAGAATGTCCCATAGCCAAACATGCGCCAAAACGATAACCCAGAGGGTCTACATTTAGGTAGATATCCACCCACAAGAACAAGATATGAAGACATATGTGTGTGCATGTCCTCTTCTTAATAGCCTAAAACAGAAATACCCAAATCCCCATCAATGCTGAAACCAATAAATTGTGCCATATTCCCAGAAAGGTGTGTCATATGACAGCACTGGCACATCCAGGCCCCAGTTATAGCCGGCCACATCCTGCTTTGTAAATAAAGTTTTATTGGGACACAGCCGCATCCATTCATTACATAGCGTCTGTGCCATTTTTTGCCTTACCACACCAAAGATTAGCAGTTACGAGATGGAATAGCCTGCAGAGCCCAAAGTATTTACTATCTGGCCCTTTCCAGAACAAAATTTGCCAACCCCTGCTATAGAAAAATGAAAACAATAGTTATGAGTTCCCCGGGAAATGTGGACAATTTTCACAAACATAATATTGAATACAAGAAGCCAGACATGAATGCGTACCTGTTGCATAATTGAATTTACATGGAGCACAAAGACAGGCAAAACTTTGCATGTTGCTGAAGAAAGGCTAAGAGTTACCCAGCAAGGATAGTAACTGAATGGGGCACGTGAGAGTTGGGGGCCCTGGGCATGCACACCTGACGCTTGACCTGGGTGGTGGCTCCACGGGTGTTCATTCTATGAAACGTCACTAAAATGTACACGGATCATGTATACGCTTTTCTGTATGTATGTCGTTTGTCGATAAAAATTTTTGAAATAAATAAAAAAAGAAACAGTGGGTGTATGTAGCAATGCCAAGTATTTTCTCAATGTATTTCCTGGACAGAAAGCTCAAATAACAGATTGTCGAGTTACAAAACAGATAACTTTAACTTTTACACATGAGCACACATTTATTCATTCACTCTACAAATGTTTATTGATCACTCACCATGTACCAGGTGCCGGGAATTCAGCAGTGCGCGAGACAGACGCAGCCCCCCCCCCCGCCGCTTGGCATTTACATCACACGTGCACGTGGAGTCTTACATGCACACGGGCACCCACACACTCCAACACGGACCTGCACATGAGTGTCCTGCAGCTCAGGTCATTCTCAAGCAAGTACTTTTCTGAATTTTTCTCTTCCTCCCCACCTCCTGTCTCCCTCAGACGCAGAAACTGATGGATGGAGCTCAGTTCACTCTTTGTCCAGAAGAGCCACAGACCTGTCCTGGCCAAGCCTCCACAGTTTAACTCCCAAAGTGGGGTGGGTCAGACTGGCTGGTTTCTCCAAGCACTGGAGATACCTGGAAACCAGACAAAGAGAGACCCAGGGCTCAGAGGATGGCTGATCTTGAACCCAAGGATGATTTCTGATGTTCCCTTGATATCCTCTAAGCATCCTTCCTTCAGTGTGGACACCTGCCATCTACAGAGTGTGGTCACCAGGGCCTCATGACCTACTGGCCAGGGTTTTCCCACATGTGATGAATGACATGTGCAGAGGTTGTGTATTTGTATCACACAGCATTGAAAGAATGCCAGAATGACAGAGCTGGAAGGTCATGGGCCCAATGGAAGTCCCATGGCAGGAGGAGGTGGCTCAGGATTCCATGGTCAAGCAAGGCTGGGTCTACCAGACTCTGGCCAGGAGCCCATCCCTTATACCAAGTGAATGTCTCAGTGCTCAGGTGCCCACACTGAAACAGGTTGGCTGGTCCCCCTCTAACAGCCTCACAACTCAGAAAAAATCCAGCTCCTTACTCTGGAAAAGCTTCCTGTGATTCTAGCCCCTTCCCACCTCTCTTATCTCATCTGCTGCCACTGTCCTCTGATCACCTTTCTTTTCCTCCACAATCCCATCTAGGGCCTTTGCAAATGCTGTTCTCTACACCCGGAGCACCCTTTCCACTGTGCTCACCAGGCTGGCTCCTTTCTTCATTAGGATTTTAGCACAGGTGTCACCTTCTCAGAGAGGGCTTCCTCAATTTTCCAGTCTCAGCAAGATGTCACCCTCCTCCACCCATTTTCCACCTGCCTCCCTCCTCCACTGCTCTCATCACTGTCTAGAATTATCTTGTTTGTCACTTTGTCTATTCTGTGAGTCCCATCAGGCCAAGGATTGCCTTCTTGTTCATTGCTCTATTCCAGGGCCTCCAAGAAGCCTGAAAGGGAGTAGGCCTTTAGAGGATATTGAAGGAAGGAGGGAGGGAAGGAAGGAATAGACGGACGACGGGTAAGTTATGGTAGGGTGGGGAGGGGAGAGAGGGAGGGGAGAAAGATCTACAGTAGAGTAGCTCACAATCCAGATACCTCTCTGAAAGGCACAAGCTCTCTCGGCCTCTCTAATTAAGATGTCCCTAGTATCGGCAACAGCTCCTGGTTTTTTTGTATATGGAAGCATATTGACCCAGGGCCAGAGGGACATTTGGCTGCAATTTGTGTTTGCTTCTCTGATCAATAGGCATCTCGATGCTCACCCCCAACATGATCCATTGCTGATGGTAATTAATTACAGTGCCTTCCTGTTCTTGCCTCTTGACCCCTCATGAGGTTCGTCCTTGTCCATTCTGTGTTATGGGGAGTTTTGGGCCTATAGCTGATGTCAGAAGGAGCCCTTAAAGTGTTTATATTTTTTTTCTCCTTCTCAGCCCACTGTTTGAACCACGGGTCTGGACTCTGTCCTGTTCTCCCCGTTGGGTTTCAGGAAAAACACCAATGGAGAGATTGGTGGGGATGGAAGGGACTCTGTATTGGGGAGGGAAGCTTTGTTCTAACGCAACCCTACCTTTCACTCTCTGGGTGTCCGTGACCCCATCACTTTACTTCTCTGAGCCTTGATTCTACTCACCTTCAAAATGTGAGGGCTTTCAAGAGCGCCCTTAATCCTTGAAACTTTAGGGTTCTTCAAGTTGAGAATTCTTCATGAACAAGCTTCACACTTTAAATGCCCAGAAGGTCAAGCCATTCTACCACCTTTCTTTATTGGGCACACTGTCTATTCCTATAACCTCTGAACATCATCCATTCATTTGTGCTTAGCCACAGTCACTGTTAAACAAAACATAGTTGGTCTCCCTCCCCATGATCATTCCACTGGGTCCCCCAAGGATTCTGGAAATAAAGCTTTGTCATCCCTATCATACAAAGGAAAAAACTGAGGCATGGCAAAGTTAGGAACTCACACAGGGTCACACAGCTAGCAAATAGCTGAGCCAGGCTTCAATCACAGAGCTGTATAGCCCAGTGTTTATCATTTGACCATTCATCTGAAGATTCTAACTCTAAATTACCCATTTCCTCCACCCTTCTTGAGGGACAGATACCTAGAGGGACATTTGGCCATATGCCACTGTTTCTCATCAAAGGTAAAAATGTTTTTAAAAAGGACAGTGGTTATTACAATAGGGTGTCTTGTGGCTTGGAAAAGTTCATAAACTAGGTCCAATTAGTTGCACCAATTAGCAATGCACCATAGACCTGTCCTTCTTGGCACCAAAATCCTCTCAGAATCAAAAAGACATATGACCCAGGTCATACGTGAAGAAGGAGTCTACGCATCAAATACCATTTACTATGCAAAGCAGATTCCGTTTTCCTAGAATGTGCTGATTTTGAGACATAGAAATACATTCAAATTAACCCCTGAGCTATTCCTCTTCCAAATTCCCCATTTAAGGTTGACTCCTTGGCGCGTGATATTACTAATTCACAGCTCCCAGAAGGCATACCGATTACCTTGGATGTGGGTGAGGGATCCACTAACACACTGTTTGATGCGGGGTAGAAATCAGAGCTCAAGGCGCAAACTCGAACCCCCACCCCATGCAGAAGCACCAAAGACTCCCCCTCCAGGACCTGGCTCCAACCAACTTCACTCATGAACTCATTAAATAAATATTTATTGGTCACCTACTATATGCCAGACACTGTTCTTAACACTGGAGATACAGCACTGAATAAAAGAGATGAAAGTCCCTACCCTGAAGGAATTTACATTCTGGTGGAAGGGACAGATAACAGTAAGAATAAATTAGTAGAGTATTAGCAGGAAAACAAAGTATGATTGGACAACAACAGTGCTGTGGTGAGCACTGGGATTTAAAATAGGGCTTTCATGGTCACCTGGGTGGCTCAGTTGATTAAGCATCTTACTTTTTATTTCACATCAGGTCGTGATCTCTGGGTGGTGAGAATAAGCCCTGTGTTGGGCTCTGGGCTCAGTACAGAATCTGTTAGAGATTCTCTCTCCCTCTCCCTTTGCCCCTTCCCACTGTCTCTCTCTAATAAATGAAGTCTTTTAAAAATATATAAATAAATAACATAGGGTTTTCACAGGAGATCTAGTAAGAAGAAGTTGAACCAAAACTTTATTGCAGGAGCGCCTGGGTGGCTCAGTGGGTTAAGCCTCTGCCGTCAGCTCAGGTCATGATCTCAGGGTCCTAGAATCGAGTCCCGCATTGGGCTCTCTGCTCAGCAGGGAGCCTGCTTCCCTCTCTCTCTCTGCCTGCCTCTCCATCTACTCGTGATTTCTCTCTGTCAAATAAATACATAAAATCTTAAAAAAAAAAAAAAACTTTATTGCAAGACTACTGAAATGATCCACGGAAGCTGACCACGGAGAGCCCATGTACAGCGAAGGTGCGAGAGGAGTTCTGAGTCTCAAAATACTTGGAAAGGAGAGTCCATGGTGTTTGCAATGGAGTCGAAAGTAAGCCCAAGAGAAGAATCCAGGATGACTCCAAAGTGTCCTGAGACCCTGGGTGGGTGGGTTTGTCAATTCCCGCCCTGAACACATCTGTGAATTAAATTAGTGGTGGGGGATCCATTCAGATTGGGGGACACCAAGTTTGAAGTGCTTATTCAGCACTCAGATGGAGTTGACAAGCAGGCCATGACTTTCCCCCAAAGATCTTGTATGCCACGAAAATCCACTCTTTGTTCTCTCATGATCCCTCTTGTGTATCTTTATTCACACAGAGCCTCCACCCGAAGGGCCCTCTCCCTTCTCAGGAGGAGCAGTCCCTACCTTCAATGTCAACTGATCCACGACCCCAAAATGTTTATCTCTCTTCAGCAATCCCCTAGCCCATTTCCCTGCAACTCTTCTAGAACTTGCTCTTTTCTGTCTGGGGTGATTAAAGAGGAAATATTTAAGGGTTGAGCGGGGTGAGGAGGGAAGCACTACCCTCATATCTCATGAGTGACCCACTCTCTCCTTGGGAGTATGTTGACCTGCCTTCTCCCCCTGCCTCCCATGGACCCCAACCTCTTCCTGAGAGTCACGGGCTTTTCACAATATGCCTTTATCAATAAGATTCCAATAAACGTTTCAGTTCCGCCTATAAATTCCAGGGCCCAGCTGCCCAGCGGAGGAGACCTGCTCAATGAGCAGGCCATAAAGATGTAATAATGCAATTAAAAGGTATGGCCTGTCACCCTCATAAAGCTGGAGATCAATACGAGGGGAGTTAAGGACACGGGGGAGAGGGATCTGGCTTCTCTGCAGCATCTGAAGGATGAGACAACTGGATGATTCAACAAGACTAGGGAATAAGCTACCAGACCTGGGAGAGGTTACAGCTCCAAACTGGGGTCCCACCTTGGGCCTCTGGTCTTCCTTGGTAGGTGGGATGTCAAGAGACCCGGGATCTGTCTCCAGCTCAGACTCAGGGGCCTTGAGGCTTTAAATACATTCTTTCAACTCTTTAAACCTCAGTCTCCTCACCAGTAAAATGGGTATTATGATGATGCTTCTTCTTTAGGAGATTATTGAGACTGAACAGACCCAGAGAATTTTAATGCTGGAGGGGCCATCAGAAGTTTACAAAATCAAATATCTGCAGGGTCCAGACAGATGCATACATGGGGTGGGGAGGGCTGGGCCAGATGGTGTGGAGTAGGGAATGGTGGAGACCACAGCAAATGAGCAGGATAGGATTCATTGAAAGGAGGCAGCACCACCTTTCCCTCCTGCTAACAGCTGCCATGCTGTTGCTAGACTGGTGTGACCAGATCCAGTGTGTCAAGAAGAGCAGAATTTGGGGACTTGGAGGTGAGTTTGTAGGATTTCTACAACCTTGGGTAAGCGCAAAATAATCACAATGACTGGCTGTAGACAGTCTGTACATTCCCCAATTTTTACCCTTTCTGGGCCAATGTACCTGTGAGTTGAGAGGTCTCTAAACTAAAAGCATGCCACTCTCTTTTAGGCTATTTGCATGCATGTTTGCACAGAATTATCAGCTCTGAAAAAGGACAGCCTGAGTTCACTTCCCAGCTATGCGCTGTTGGTGACTGTGTCACCTCAAGCAAGTTATCTTCACTCTCTGTGCTTCAGCTTCCTCCCTTGAGTGAAAAAACGCTAGTAACAGTTTCTACTCAGAGAATTGTTATGAGGGGTAAATGACCCCCACCCCCACACCCCTCAGTCAGTGCCTAGAAAATAAGCAGTGACCAGGGCTTGCCCCTGAGCATTGGTTATGGTAGATGCATGAGGGTGCTCGGGATGGGAGTAAAGGTTGTAGACTGCTCTACAGACCCAGAGCTTGCCATAACAACCTGTAATTCCTCCCCAAATGTATTTCTCCTCTCCACCCTCAGATCAGAAACCTGGACAACCATCCTCTCTTTCTTCCCTTGCTTTCCAATACCCAGGTGTCATGCTCCTTAATATTCCTTGGGTTTGATTGGTTTCCTCCTTGATATCCCTGGGTCTGATTGCTGCTACCTCCCAGTTCTGCTTCAGTGTCTTTCCTCATTCATCTTGCTCCCTCCTCTGACCCCTCCACACTGTCTCCACTATAGGTTGCCTGAAGGAGCCCTCAAAGACAGACAACCAGCCACATCTCTGCTGAACTCATTTTAGTTCCCAGAATATAACATGCTTTTTTGCCACCTCCATGACTTTGCTTCAGTGGTTTGTCCCACCTAGAATATCCCTTCCCATCCCCCTACTTTACCTTGACTTTACTTCTACTCTCCTTCAAGGTGCAGCTCAAGTCACACCTCCTCCAGATAGCCCTCCCTGATCCTCCAGCTGTGTTCAGTGCCCTTTCTATGCTCTTATCCCTTGCAGTCCCACCACTGTGCTGGGGTTTATCACACTGAATTGTCACTGTCACCATTTGTACGACTGTCTTCTCAGCAGTCTGCCAAGTGCTAAGGCAGGAACCCTGTCTAACTAATCCCTAAATATCTCCCATGATTAATACAGAGGAACTGCTCAGAACATGTTTGTTGAATGAATGAATGATTCAGTGTTTGCTCAGTGTGAAACTTTACTGTGATTACCATTAAGAAGACTATTGTAAGACAAGTTATAAAACTCATGTCACAGATAGTTCCTGGTAATTCTGAGTCGTCTGAGATCAAAGCCTCCAGGTCATTTCCATACCTACTTGAAGGGAATCTGGGACTCACACCCAGAACAAACAAGGACTCTCCAGTGATAGCAAGCTCACTATATTATCCAAGACGTCTGCCCATCTACCATGGGGTTCAGTCTGCTAAAGGATGAGAGACACATGGCTCACAAACCCCATCATCCCAACCCAACAGCCAGCCAAATACCAGACCTAAGCAAGAACAGCCTAGACCATCTGGATATATGAGTAAGCCCAGTCACGATTAGTTGAGCCCAGCCAAGACAACAAGAACCACCCAGTTCACCTGTAGATTTGAAAGCTATAATCAATGCCTATTATTTGAACCCACTGAGCTTGGAACTATTTGTTACTCAGCAATAGCTAACTGATTCATCTTGGGGTTTGTATTGTTTTGTTTTTTTACTTCCTAGCCTTCTGATATTTGGAAATCACTTTACCTCTCCAAACCTCAGTTTCCCCATTTGCAAAATAGTGGTGGTGATGATGATGATGATAATGTCAGCCCACCAAGGTCTTCTGAAGATTAAGCAAGAAAATACATTCAAGGCTAGTGGCACAGTATTTGGCATACATTGAGGACCCAATACATATTGATTTATTTCTTCCAGAGAGCCATGCAGTAGCCTTGGCCTACCAAGAGATTAGAAGATGTGTGGTTTGCTCCCAGGGACCATTTCAGAACGATCTGTAATTCAGCTGAGGCTAGACTAATAGGTCTTGGAATTCCAAACCCAGTCTTTAGTTCTTCCTGTACTCCTCTTGAGCCCCTGGCCTACGGGCCAGGCAGGGCAGGGCAGTGCCAGGGCAGGCATCCTCGATGGCGGCTGAGTTCAGCAGTGCAGTTTGCTCTGCTTGCTGGAGCTTGCATGTTTACATACATCCCATAATTACCATCTGCACAGCCAGCGGCATTTGTTGCAAATGGGCCGTTTCCATCTGCTGAAGCAATTTCCTCAGAGGAATTTGCATTGATCACTTTTTTATGCAAAGCTTTTGTATAGATCATTTTTCCCCCCAATGGTTTTTAATAGGTCTAAATATTTGAAGGGCAGGGAGGGGCCTCAGAAGGGAGGAGGTTGGGGCCCGGGGAGAGTTTGGGAGGGGGTGGGAGAAGATGGGGGTGGCTGCCCTTTCACAACACCCCACCTGTCCTCCTCATCTGCAGTGACCCAAGTCAACCACAGCGCAGGACCCCAGCACAGGCAACGCCATTTCAAATATTTATTGTTTGCCTTTCTACTTGAGCTGGTAGCTCATGGTTAATGGAGAGGCCTCGGAATGAAGGGAATGGGGCGTGGTAATTAGCCAAGCAACTGGTGACTCGAGCTCAGAGCTTCGTACCTGAGAGGACCAGATGGACGATTTTGCATATTTTTGACAGCTGTAATGAACAGGGCAGCTCCGTATTGATTAAATGTCTGGGAAATTAGTGCAACCCTCTGGAGCTTCATTATTTACTATTTCTGCTCAAATTTGCGGCAAAGTTTACACAAGCAGAAGTCTGCAGTAAGAAAAGGGGGGAAAGAGGGGACAGTTGAATGAGATGATTAATGCTTTATAGGGTCCTAGCCCAACAGATGCAGAACGGAGGGGTGGCTGTGGTTTTGACATTGAGCTCCTGGAGGAAAGAATTTTGGTTGATTCATTTCTGCATTCCCAGTGGCCAGCATGGTACCTAACACAGAGTAGGATCTTAGGAAATGACTGGCCCTGGACAGAGCATTTGACTAGAAATCAAATTGTAGGTTCTGGACTCATGCAGAGATTTGGGTTTCAAGAGGCAGATGATGGACTGTGCCTTTCAAATCGATGAAGTCACATCCTTTAAAATATAACTCTAAGCCTTTAGTAAACAGAAACAACAGTGAAATTCGTGTGCAAGTAACTGCTATCCCTACCAGTACTTCAGCCCCATGTTGATTCTCCCCTGAGCACCTGTCACATCCCTCTTGACACTCAGTGGCTGAGGAATGCTCAAGAAATAAAATAAGACTCCTCTAAACATGCCCCAAAATGTTCATGTGGGGTGTTTCAAAGAATGATCCATAAAACACCTGCAATAGAATCATTTGGGGAATTTATTATAAATGCAGATTCCTTGGCTTCCTGATTTTAAAAAAAAAGTATCCTCAGACTTGTTAAAGATTGTGCAGATGATTTTATTCTGTGGGGGCTGGGGGTGGCTACTTCAATAGGGATTTTTCAATATTTTATCATCAGGCTCAACTCTGAAAGAATACAGTAAGAAAAAGTGAGAATTTATATGTAAGGAGCAGAACTGGGGAGGAGGATCTATAAATGGAAAATTACAAAAGATAGGGTAATTCTTTGCTACACTGACCTAATAGGATTCTTGCTTAAGGCAGACCATGGTGATGAGATATCAGGGGTAGGGGGTGAGGAATTTGATTAGATATCAAGGGTGATCAGACCAAGTGTGGGGAATTTTTGCTGAACTGACTCAGCAGGATTTTTGTTAAAGCTGGAATAAAAGGCCTGGGACAGAGTCCAAGGTCAGAGACTAATCAGAAAGCAGACTCAGAGGAGCTTGACCCAGTTTGGTCAAAGAAGAAAGTCTTTGTCACTCTTCAGTAATTAGCAGGCCAAATAATCTCCTAAGAGAATCTGAGATGCTGAAGGTTGAGGATCCCTGTGGGCTCTGCAGTCTTGGGTTAGAATCCTAGCCCTACTCTTACCAGTCATATGACCTGGGTGGGTCAGAGTTGCCCACGTGAAAGGCCTTGGAGTTGTCTCTGGTGCTGCTCTGGACTTTGGCATCTCATTCTACAAGTTTATTTTTCCCACCCTAACTCATGATCTTTCTTCATCCAGCAAACCATATTCTGTCTATTTCCTGGTGTCTGATCGCCTAAGCATGACCTCATGGTAAGAAAGCATGCTCTGAACCTCCTTCATATGCTTACATCCTTCTCTTCAGCCGTATACAGCTCTCCCCTACTTGTCCCGCCAGTATGATCAAACTTCTCCTAATACCTCTTGGTTCCAATCTTTAGAAGATGCATTTATTTCAACACAACTTCAATGCTTCCACCAGGAGAAGAGTGAAAAGATCTGGGTAAGAGTTTGGGCATCAGACAGACACAAAAATTGTTGTTACGTGAACTCTTTGGCTACACTTTTCCTTTTCATATTCACAGAGGTGGATCAGGTCTGAGTAGCATTGTAAGCCTTCAAAAAATATTGGAAAAAATGGAGGAAGGATGGACAGATTTAATACACAGCATATTTGATGATGATCATCTTTATGGTTCCATTTGGTCACAAGCCTAACAAATATTTACTAACTTAGGTCACTGACTCTAAAGATATTTGTATTTGAGATCCTGGTTTTTTAGATGGATGGATGGATGGATGGTTTAAAGTTTGGGTAGATGGTTGGAGGGATGGATAGATATATGGATGGACTCAGGATGGAAGAAAGAATGGATAGATGGAGGTAAAGAAGGACAGAAAGGAGGGATGGAGGATGAGAGGAAGAAAATGAGATGTACGAGGGAAGAAAAGCAAGAGAATGAGGACTAGAGAAAGAAAAGAGAAGACAAATGGAGAGAGGAGGGAAACTATAAATTCTATTGTGCTGTAAACACTCATCAAGCAAGACTAAGAGAAAATGAAGTAAATTCTTCCAATACATCATGGAATATTACTGTACTTCATTTACTTTCCCTCCAATTAGGTAAAAAGCCTATTCTATTAACAGCTACCCTTGCAGATCCAGACAAAATTAACTCCTGGTGCCTCATCCTGGCAGCAGGGCAATTGATTCTTCCCCCTAATCCGTTTATTTCATTAGTGATACATTTATCTGGTACATGCATTTGCCACGCTGCAGCAATGAAATGGCCCTGCAAGGTGTGGGGCATGGGGGAGCGCTTGGAATATTAACCAAATCGCTATTACCGCCATGGCAGTGCTTAAAGATCATATGTAAATCAAATGTCAGGGGAGAAAATTGTAGCGAGGGCTGTCAGGAAACAATTTAGCAGTGGTTAAAGGCACAGCTCATGGCTGGGTGAATTGTGAACTTTGCAAATGGAAAACCAAGCCAGCTTCCACCGTGGGAGCTGAGGAGACGCAGAGGGAAAAGAGTGGAAAGGCTGAGAATGTGTTGGATATTTGTACCCTAAAAAAAGGAAAACAAACAGAAACACATTCACTTTTTAATTTCCATAGCCAGCTGCTATGGTGAGTTCCCGCTGAAAGTGAATTTGGCCCACTGAAGAATTTCCCCGCCATTTCTGCCCTGTTCCTCTAGAAGGAGGGTTCAATTACATAGAAAAAGGCAGTTGTTTACCAAAAGGCAGCGTGGGCTCTTCATTCCCAGGCTCCTAGAAATTGGTTTCCGTATTGCAAAACAGATGATGATGATGATGGCAATGATGATGATTTATTCTCACATCCCCCAAGAATGTGTGGTCTGTAATACTGTTCTTGGGAATTTATCCTTGTGAGTTGAACATGAGTGTGTGTGTGTGTGTGTGCATGGGTACAATGATTAGCAGGGTACTGTGTCAAGGTTCGGCCACTGCTCAAGGCATTTCAAGCAGGGAGGGATTCAATCTAGGGAGTTAGTAGCTTCCATAATTGCCGGAAAGACAGAGAAGGCAAAGCCCAGGAAAGCTTCCCAAAACTCCAGAAGCACAGGAATCATAAGAAGTATTCATGAAAATTATTAGCTGTACGGATTCTGGGGGTGGAAAATTCCCCAGGTTGACATCGAAACCACCCACAGGACCCATGCCTTCTCTGTGCCAACACCTTGCACCTGCTTGCAGGTCCCTCTGACTACTGTGGCTTCTGGCTTCTCCTTCTTCCCCCACTTTAAGAGTTCATGAAAGGCCTCCTTTTCTTCCAGCCTCCCCCAACACCTCTATAAATTGCATTTCAGGGGAAGAGATCTGCTTTGGAACACAAATCCTTACTCCAGCACCCGAAACGAGACCTTGAGAAAATCGATTCGGCATTCTGAGCCTCAGATTCCCAGTTCCGAAATGGGCTTTCATAACACCCAGTCATGACAGACATGTTGCCAGAACAAAGGATAAAATATCTAGGTACGCGGCACAGAGTAGGTGCCCAAACAGTGGCCGATCAGGTTTTGGTTTTTTTCCTTTTACCCTTGCCTCTCCCTGGGAGGTTCATTTGAAACCAATTTCCCCCACAGAGATATTGGCAGGGCACATGGAACAAATTCCCAGGGTTCCGGGTTCCCCTGGGCAAAGTCCTGCTTTAAAGAAAGCCATTAAGGATTTAATTTCTTATCATCTTCCATTCCAACTAGCCAGAGTGTTATGAATAATATCCTATTAGCTGGAGACATTCAAACAATCACCCGTTAACATGTTCTTACGGCGAAATGATGAAGCGCCCTCTGAAATCACAGTGCTTATCTGCGGCCCACTCAGCAGGCACTCCATCACGCCCACCAACGACACTTCTTGTATTGCTGTCTTGGATTCCAACTAATCACTACGGGGCAGCCGGCGGCAGGAGAGCCGAGAGCCTCCCTTGTCGGCAGGCTCCCAGGGCAAGGCCAAGCCTGCCCCCTGGCCTGCCCCCATGGCTCAGGGCAAAGGGCCTGATCCAGACATAGGTTGGAGCAGCTTCTTGAGACATAACCATTCAATAAATCACGAACACGTGGTGATTTTGCAACAGGTAGATCATACTGGTAGAACCCCAATTATGGAAGGCATCAAGCCAAGAAGGGGCAAGAAGAGAGAGCATTGCAGAGGGGAGTTATTTAAAGAAAAAATAAATGAAACAGGTGAAATTGAGACATCAACTTTCATGCTAGAAAAGCCCCTAGAGATTGGCTATTGCAGTTTTTAATCCCCACGACTCCTGCTAAAAATTGTGTCCCATAGAGGTTCAGCCCAGCAAAGCATACTCTGGCCGTGAACTTAAAGGAGCATTGAGTAATTGGAGTTCATTTTGCTGCTTCGAAGTCCACATCGCAAGCTAGGGACCCCAACCCACCTTGCAGGAAAGACACACATTTAATTTGATCAATACAATGCTTGCCAAACCTATTTAATCACACAAACCCTCCTTTTGTCCCTGCAGCTGCCAAAAATATTCCTTGGTAGTGAAAAGACTTTCTGTGAGATAGTAAGAATAAGTTTTCTTGGCTTTCATAGTCTCTCTCATGAAAAGAGATTCCCTTCCCCCATGTTCATACTGGTTTGAGAGCAAGTAGAAGTGTGATGTCTGTTTCACAAGCTGGTTCCTTTTGAGAACTTTGAATGGTGAGAATGACCCCACTGAGCTCTGCTACAAGGAAGGAAAGAAGAACATAGGTACTATGTTCCTACTATGTGCCAAGCACTTCAGAAGTATAATTTCACTAACTCTCGTGATAATACTATGTGGTACATGTTTTGTTCCCCTCCCCTTTACAGATGAGAAAACTGAGTCCAGCATGCCTGTGGAAGCTAATCTCCCTGAATCAGCGTTAGCCCATGTCCAGAACCCAGACCCCTAGCACCCGTGCCTGTGAGACAACACCCCTTAGTGTTTTGGGGTGCTGGGACCCTCTTGAAGGATATGATGAGTCTGGGTATTTAATTCCAGAGGATTTGTGGGCCCACTAAGGTCCAGAATTAAGGCCACCTATGATTCTGCACTGCTGAGATCATGGGCAGGAAATACAGGGCATTTGGGTGAGACCCCAGTCTTCCTGATTTCAGGGTGCAATGGCTCAGAATGTTTCCCTAATTCTCACAGGCAACCTATAAATCCTGTCTGATATTATACCCACTTTACAGATGGGCAAACTGAGGCTTGGGAAGGTGCCTTAATCTGCCAACAAGTGAACTCATTTGTAGTTCAAGAGAGCCAAAAAAACTTTGTGAACAAGGGAAACTCGAAGAAGTACAAATGGTGATTTTTGAACACCTTCAGTGTGGCCTTCCAGGCTGGAGCTCCTCTGTTGGTCCTCACAGAAATTAGAGCCAAGCAGGCAAACTGCCTCCCATTTTACAGATGCTGATACTGAGGCCAAAGGTTTTAAGTGTATCCTCCCAGGTCACAGCAGGGTAAGATCTGGCCCCGCTGCTGTCCCCAGCCCAGGGCTGTCATCTTTCCTCTCTGCTTCCCTCACCTGCCTAAGGAACTCTGGTTCTGTTCTTACTCGTAGTGCTGTGGATATGGAGGCAACAAGGGATCAAGAGCCTGGCACGTGGCAGGTCAGAGAGAGGGCTGCTCAAGGAAGGATGCTTCTCTTTAGGGGCTTGTCCATGCTTAAGTGCTTGCCTCCCCATTCTCTCTGACCTTGGGTGGCTGCCACTGCCTTAAGCGCACAGTAATACACTCTCAGTCACTGTTCAATGCCCAGGGGAATGGTTTAAGGCCCTCCACTGGAGTGAATAGTTTTATGCAGGCTATAATTTCTCTTAAGACCTTCACAGCGCTCCTGTAGCCTCCACCATGCCCCTCCTCCAGAAAGCTCACAGCAGAAAGAAAAGCCACTTTCTAACAAGGGGCGCCGTGAGCTTCCGACAGAGGAGCCCAGGCTGAACTGTCCCCGGGCTGAGGGCAGGTTTTGCTTTCTTATTGCCTTCAGTTTTGCTCCCTAAAATCCATCCTTGTTAATAATAATTATGGCCAACGTTTATAAAATGCTTACTCTGTGCCAGGCCTCCTGTAGAGTCAAAAATCTTGACAACACAGAGAGGACTGAGTCCCACTTTACAAATGAGTGCCTGAAACACAGAGAAGGCAAGGGCTGTGTGATGTGCCTAAGTACACAGCAAGAAAGGGGGAGGCCAGATGAGAAACCTAGGGAGTCTGGGTTCTGTGTATAATACCCTCCAGCAACCAGGAAGATCACTGCAAAGAACAACCCAATCATGTCAGTCTCCAGTTCAAAACCCTCCAGTGACTCCCTACCGCCCTTGGGCTGGAAATCAAATCCTTCCCCACTGTTTCTCCAGGCCCTGCCCATCTCTGTGTTCTCCTTTTGCTTCACACTCTCCCTGCCTTTTGACATGTTGCTACATTGGCCTTTTGCGTTCCTAGACACACACCCTCCCAGAACACACACACACACTCTTGACTTTGCCACAGGGCCTTTGCACCAGCTATTTCTCTGCCTGGAGTCCTTGCAGCCACACACCTTCAATCCACACACCTCCATCTCGTCCAAACACCACCTCCTCAGGGAAGCCTATCCTGGTTGCCACTCTTGATCAACACTCCCATTATTTCCTTTTTGCTAGAACAGCCACATTTCTAGTTATGCATTTGTATGTGTGGCCATTCGACTCCTATCTGTCCCTCCATTTAGACTGTCTGTGCCAGGAAGGCAGAACCACAATTATCTTGTTCACTGCTATTTTCCTGGCTCCTGGAACTGCTGTCATCCAAAATATTTGCTGAATGACTGAATGAACATGTAAATGAATGTACGCATGAATGAATGAATGGACAAACAGATGGAACAAAGAGTCCAAGTTAGCAGAGCAGGTCCTGTAGGGCTGAGACTGGAAGAAGACAAGTGAGGTACTCACCGACAGCACAGAATTTAAGGGGCACTAAAAAACTCAGTAATCAAGATGAATGTTCTAATGCAGTATTTTAAAAATTCTAATTTAATGCAAACAAAAACCCGTGGGTGAACAAAGTCCAAAAATCTTAAAGCGCCTTACAGTCACATCAGAGCCTGAGGCAAAAGAGAAACTCAGTAATACTGACGGTGTCTTTGTTTAAAATTTTCTTATTTTGCTCATCAGAGATTTGTTTGCATCAGCTTTCATTTAGAGACAGATATTTCATGGAAGTGTTTCTTTAATCTCCACTACTGAGTTTTTTGGTACTCCCTTAAACTTTGTGTCCAAATCTTGCCTTGCTCTAGTCCTGGCTTACTTCCTCCCATGCTCCCAGAGATAGCTCTGCAACCTCAAAGACTGTTGTGTGGTCACTCTGGTCCTCTGCTTCCTCATTAGTTAAGATGGAGTGATCAAGATGAGGTGGCCCACAGCTGGGGCCCTCCTCTCTGGGATGGTGGTCTTGAGCACCAAGTATGGGCCACAGGGCTTTTGCACTTGCATTTTCCTTTGCCTAGAATACTCCATGAACCCATATATGGCAGCAGCCTAATGCGTGGCATCATTTATATTATGTGGGTAAGGGAAGTAAAGCTTGGGGGTGACAGGTTGCTTCCAGTCACAGATTTTGGAAGGCAGGCACTGGGTCTTTGATCCCAAATCTTTGTGTTCTCCACCATCTCTCCAAGCCCAACTGCTCTCAGTGAGCAGAAGCAGAGCTTGAGAACAGAACAGGGAAAAGCAAACAGCAAGCAAGGTGTGAAGATAAGATGGAAACAGAAGTCTGGTTTTCACTTTCCTCAGCCCCATTGTGCACTTGGAATTTGCTAAGACCTTTGAAGGATTTTTGAGGGGCCCAAGCCCGAGACCAGGTGACTATGTAGCTCAGTAATGGGGACATTTGAGGCATTGTCCAAAGGCCAACCACTGGAGGGGTCCTACTTCATGGTGGTCTCACACTTCATGCATTCCAGAATTCTTTCTTCTCTGACCTCATGCAGCTACCCATGCCCTTCTAGAAGCATGGGACAGTGAAAAGGAACAGAGGTTCTCCCCAGAAAATGCTCTTTCAGCAAATCCTCAAAAGACAATCTCCTTCCCAACGCCTCCATTCACTTTGTTATCTGCAGAAGAAAAGTACTGTGTGCACAGCTCACAGGACTTGAACTCAGGAAGTGGGAAAGTAACTCCACTTCTGTGTCACACCATTTCCTCATCAAACATATAACGGAGTTGTCATAAGAGTGACAGGCTATGGATTCATTTATGCACTTACATATGTGTTTTCATTTTTTATGTAAATAGGATCATTTCCTATGAATATATATTAATATACATATTGCATATACAATATGCAATATGCAATATACTCTTCTACATTGCTTCTTGTGTATCTTACTGTTGGGGCTTAAGAATGCAGGCTTTAGGGAGAGATCACCTGGTCTGAATCTCAGATCTGCAACCTGCTGGTTGGACAAACATCCAATTATCAATTTTCTTCAATATCCATGTCTGTAAAATGGGAGTATTGATAGTGCACATGGTATAACTAAGAAAATTAAGAGATGGATTTCAGAAAGACCACCTGACCCCTGGTAAGAGCTCAGTAGACACTGTCTAATATTATTTCAAAAATCAATTTTGCTTCTTTTTAGCTGCTGCCTGGTATTCCAGAATGTGCTTAACCTTTATCCTGTTGATCCTGCTGACGGGCATCTAGGCTGTTTTCCTTCTCTGCCATCGAACTGCATGTGAAATTGGGGGATGCAGGTTCCACTTGCCATTGTTCACAGCCATTGTTGCTAAGAAGTTGAGTGGTTAAAAGGCAGGAACTATGAAGGGGAAGGTTTGTTTTGTCAGTACCGTGTTGGTATTTTACAACGAGAATGTGGCCATCTACTATTTGTAAAAATGGAGGGGAAAATAAGAAGAAAGAAAACAAAAGATAGAGAAATAAAGAAAAAAGGAGGAAGGGAGGGGGAAGGAAAAGGTAGAGAGGCTGGCACAGGAGGTACAAACTACCAGGCATGAGATCTGGAATATACCAGGTGTTCCCCACAATGGTAGCAGCTACAGTGTATCATTAATCTCTTGGAGATCATCATGATTCCAGAATTACTGGGGGTCTGGCCAATCCAAGCGAGTCAGACCCCAAAAATCCTTTCAGATGCAATATTTTGTGGAGTGAAAAGACTGGCAATGTGTGTGCATGTGTGTGTGTGTGCATGCGTGTGTGTAGGTCTGTATGTGTGCCTCATGTGTATGTGTACATGCCAATGTGTGTTCATGCCTGCGTGTGTCCATGCATTTGTGCATGCAGGTGTGTCTCTGTGTGTAAATGCATGCATGTGTGTGTGTGTGTGTGTCTGTGTCTGTGTGTGTTGCATTGTGCACATCTGAATATGTGTGTGTAAATGTGGATGTGTAAAAGTGTGTGTCCTTACATATAGGTGCACATTCGTATGTGTGTGTGTGTGTGTGTGTGTGTGTTCCCTCCTTGGTAGATGAGAAGCCCAATAAATGAGGTGATGAATAATGGATGTGAGATAGTTTTGAGCACTGCCCATCCCTATACACGCGTAGTAAGAGAGTGTTAACATTCATGTCCAGAATGAAAAGCCATCTTGATTGATCTCCCCCACACCTTCCCTTCTCCCTTTGCTTTGCTTAAGTTCTCTAATTGTCAGCTCTGTCCACACAAAGAGCAGTGGATCCCAGCAGCACATAACCTTCCCTGACCGAGTCAGTTGAGAGAGCTAAGCTTTCTGGTTGATGGAAGATCACCTCTCTTTAATTACCATTTTGAAAATTACATTTTGGATAGAAATCTCTGCAAAATGCATTCTGTTCTTTGATAGTTTGGACAGGGGCCCTTGAACTAAATCTCAGGTCTATCGTTATGAGCATCACTTATTTTCCAGTGAGAGATGAAAGCTCTGCATAGGTAGGGGCACCTGCCCCTTCACAAGCCAGCCCTGGACCACTCACGTTGTGACATTAGTGAGACCTCCTCTCAACAGCCCTCTTCCTCCCTAGCCACTGAGGCATCACAGTCACCTCTATCTGTTTTTACCTACAGGTGGTTGCTTCCTTCTCCCCTTTCCTTTGTTGCATCCAACCAGCAGACAACTTGAGCTAACTGCTCTTGTTAGTACTGTGCACAAAATCAGAGTAAATAGGCTCTGAGTGAGAGTCAAGTGTTGCTGGTTAAGAGGAAGGATTTAGAACTTTAAGATCCTTCCTCTTATTGGCTGCTTGGTGGACAGTAAGAGTCCTGGTACCCAATGAAAAGATTGCTGGACCAGGCTAAACAAAGTTTCTATCTCCTCCCTCCCTCCCTTCCCTCCTGCCTCCTTTCCTTCGTCCATTCAGCACAGGTTTATAGAGTTCTATGTGCCAGGTGTTACTATCAGCACACCAATTCCGGGGATGCCAGCAGCTTTCTGGATAGCTTTAGCTTCCAGAGAGATGAACCATGAATAGCTGACGTGTTGCTGAATAAGACATGGGGCCTTCCCTTAAGATACACCCAGTGGATACATAAGGGTATATGCCAACACTCAGAAACACATATACACACATGTATGTGTCTGCAAACACACACACTCACACATGAGGCAATGCCTCAAAAGGCTAAGTGTCAGGTGGGGCCGCCGAGCATCTGGTCGGGCTGGAGCAGGACAGGGAGTCCCTCGGTACCTCATTATCCCCTTCTCTATTTCAACGGAGCTTTTCACGGCCAAGGAACCAAGGGGAGTGTCAGGAGACCTGGAACTTAGACCCTGCATCGCAGATGACTCTCTGCATGACTGTGATTTTTTTTTTGCATTCTTTTATTGAGATATAATTGACCTAATATACAGGTGAAGGGTACAGCATAATGATTGATGTATTGCAAAATGAATGTCATCACCAGACGGTGACAATTTTTTTCTTGTGATGAGAACTTTTAAGAGCTACTCTCTTAGCAATTTCTAGATATAAAATACGGTCTTATTAACTATAGTCTCCACACTGTCCATTAAATCCTGGAACATATTTATTTTATAACAGGAAGTTTGTACCTTCTGACTTCACTGGTTCCTCCAACCCACCAGCCTGCACCTCTGGCAACCCCAGCAATCTGCTCTCTTTGAGTTCAGTTTTGTTTTGTTATTTAAAAGATTGCACATATAAATGAGATCAGACAGTATTTGTCTTTTTCGGTTGGATTTATTTCACTAAGCATAATGCCCTCCTGGTCCATCCATGTTGTCACAAATGACAGAATTCCCTTTCTTTTTAGGACAATAATGTTCCATTGTATGCACAGACATCTTCTTGATTGATTCATCTACCAATGGACACTTGCGTTGTCTCCATGTCTTGTCTAGTATAAATAATCATGCAAAGAGGATGATATCTTTTGGAGATAGCAATTCTATTTTCTTTGGATAAATACCCAAAAGAAGAATTGCCAGATCATTGGGTTATTCTCTTTTTAACTTTTTCAGGAACCTCCAGGGTAGCTGCACCAGTCTGCATTCCCACCAACAGTGTCCTGGCCTTCCCATTCCTCCACATCCTCGCCAACACTTATTATTTCTTGTCTTTTCGATTCTAGCCATTGTGAAAGGTGGGAGGTAGTATCTCACTGTGCCTTTGATTTGCATTTCCCAGATGATGAGGGATAATAGGCACCATCCCATGGACCTGTCTGCCTTTTGTATGTCTTCTTTGGAAAAATTCCTGTTCTGATCTTCTACCCTTATTTTTTTTTTTCTCATTTGCTGCCTTTATCGTATTCATTTGCATCCATCGTTGTCCTCTAAAAATTTTGCTTTTCAAATCAACATTTTTATGTGTTTTCCAGTTTTCCTGAGATGTAATTGACATACGTCACTGTGGAAGTTTAAGACACCCAGCATAACGGTTTGAATCACATATGCTGTGAAATGATTGCCGTAGCAAGTTTAGTTACCATCCATCATCTCATAGAGATATGATTAAAAAAAAAAAAGTAAAAAAGAGAAACAAATTTTTCCTTGGGATGAGAACTCTTAGGATTTGCTCCCATAATAATGTCCCTGTGAGTCACACAGCAGTATCGCTATGGGCCTCATGTCCGTATGTTCTATCGCTAGGACTTGTTTCTCCTGGAACTGCAAGTTTGTACCTTTTGACCTCCTACTTCCCCTTCCCTGCCTTCTCTGTTCTTTTTCTTCTTCTTTATTTTTTTTTTTTCATTTTTATCAGATTGTTTGTGACCTGAAAAAAAGCCCTTTCTCCAACCTGGATCAGGGTAGCCCAACTTGATAGATGGAGCTCATTTGAGCTAAAGCACTCTAAATCTTCTGATGCTGATAATATAATTGATCATACTAATCCTGTATTGAGTGCTTATGTGCTTATCTTCTTTAATCCTTACATTAACCCAATGAAGCAGCTTTCCCATTTTATAAATGAACAAACTGAGGCTCTAGGCAACTAAGCGGCCTGCCCAGAGTCATGCAGCTAATTAGTGTCAGAGCTGGAACCTGGACCCAGGCAGTCTGCCCAGAGCTCATGTTCTTAACCACCAGTATGCTCTGCTTCTCACAACCTGTGAGATTCTGGAGCCCCATGTTCCCAACCATTCATGCCCTTCTGCAATTCCCCAGGCCTCCTGCTTAGGACCTTTGTCAGCAACATCTGAGAGCTCAAGGGGGAGTGTGGGACAGAAGGAAGGGGAGAGCCAGAGCTCAGAAGCCTTGGAACTCCCGACCGGCCGGCACCCCGAGATCCCCGGGCCCAGTTCCCCGTGCGTTCATCTGGCACCGGCTGGCCGATTGATATACTGGCCAGTCCCGCCAGCTGGCCAGCTGGCCCGGAGCACCCAGTGGCTGGCACCTTGGCCACTTGGCTAGGCTGCCGACCCACCTCCCACAGGCATGCAGCTGGCAGCGAGGAGCAGATGGGCCGGCCGGTCGGGCCGTTGGCTCTCAAGTAAGCTGCCAGCTGGCTTTGCAGCGCCGGGTGCCTTGGCACGTCTGGACTGGCATAGGTGGGCCGGAGGGCTGACATGTTGGCTTCCTGTGGATGGGCAGCTGGCACAGGCAGCAGAGAGGAGGGTTCCTTGACCCCCTCCTGACTTCCCCCTTAAATGTCCAGGGACATCAGCCAATGGTGGCTGCAGCCAGAACCCACCTGCCATCATCCAGAAGAGTCTGTGGGAGCGAGCTCCCTCTCCCACATTTTGTATTATCTGTGTTGATATTCACAAGTTCTGGCCTCCCTGGGATGTGCCGTATTGTTGCCTTCTGACTTCTCACATCCTCACCTGCTAGGGAAGGGGTGTCCCCCAAGCCCCGCCAGCTTCTCTCCACCTCCCTCAGAGACTGGCCACCTGTCCTTGTTCAGTTTGGCTACTTCGGAGGCTCAGCTTCTGCAGATGCCAGAGTACCTACACGTCGAGGGCCGGGATCTCCATGAAATGCTATGTGAAAACCCAGGAGATGTAGGTTCCAGTCCCGGCACACCCCCCCATGTGTGCTATGAGAACCTGGACACGCACCTCTCCTTCTCTGGGTCTTGGTTTTCCCATCACTTCTTTCTCATCTCTCACTCCAAAGTAAAGAGGTTGGAATAGAGTAGCATCTCATCTTGGGGTTCCTGGGACCTGGGGTTCCCTGGGATCATGACCTCAGATTCTATGCACAATCTGGTGTTATGGATTGTGTACCCCCAAAAGATGTTGAAGTCCTACACCCTAGACCCATGAACAGGATCTTATTTGGAAACAGAGGACCAGGTTAAAATGAAGTCATTAGGGTGGCCCTAATCCAAAATGACTGTGTCCTTATCAAAGGGGAAATTTGGACACAGGGATAAACGCACCTAATGGGGAGATCACGTGAAAGCATAGGAAAGCCATCTACAACACTGAGGAACACTGAGTCCCGCCGAAGCCAGGGAATAGCCCTGGAACCAATTCTTCCTCATGGCCCTCACAAGGAGCCAACTCTACTGACACCTCAGTTTCAGTCTTCTGCTTTCTGGAACTGGAAGACAGTGAATTTCTGTTTTTCGAATCTACCCAGTTTGTGGTTCTTTGTTACAGCAGCCCAGGCCAGGAATATGGGTGGGGATAGAATTTTCTAGAGACTATCCATACATTTCCTCAGGTTATCAATAGGGTTTCTGACCCAACCCACTCTACTCAGACCATTAAAGTCCTCTCCAATCTGACAGTCTAGAGTTCTACATAATGGAGGGTATGGCAGAGAAAAGCATGACAGTGGGTTTGGCTCCCCAGGGCATGCTTTATTCAGGGCAAACTGAATTCATTACCCATAATTTCAGATTTGAAGGAACTTAATCAAGACTAAAGTCCAGCTCCCTTTTAATATCTAGCTTTGGATGTGATATCGGAAGACCTTGGTTCAAACCCTGTCCCCCTGTTTTCTGGATGAGAGACTGATTAAGCCTGTACAGCTGCCAACAAGAAGGCAAGGGAAAATATGAATCAAGCAACTTTAAAAATTAATAACCTCTCATCCTGTCATTCTACTTCCGGGCATCTATCTGAGGCTCTGCCTCAGATTATGAAAAAATTTTTATTTACAAAGGCTTTTATTGAAGTAGTTGGCTTATAAATTTGAAAAACCAAGAAGGAAATAACTGTCCCTAATGGGGTTTAGTGGCTTAGGATACTGTCAGCCACAAGGAACAGGCAACCTGACTTGGACACCTAACAGGCTCATGATGTCTGTTATCTCACATTGTGGGAAGCCCAGGGGGAAGTTGCCTGATAAGAGGCTCCAGAGGTCTGCTTCTGCTCTGCTGCCTCCTTCCCTGAATGCTGGCTTTGTCCCTGGGATGGCTCTCTCTCATGGACACAAGATGGTTACAGAGCTCCTGCCATCACTCCCAGATCCAGTCACCTCCAGAGAAAGAACAGGAGCATTGTCTCAGGAATGCTTCCTTGTAAGTGTCAAACAAACTTTCCCAGAGCTCCACTGGCCCCCCAGAAAACTTTCTTTCATATCTCATTGCTTGGGGTTGGGTTGTGTGCCCAGGTCTTACCCAACGCTGAAAGAGAGCTGACTGTGATTGGCATGATCATTCAGAGCCCACCCATGAGCTTGGAGATGGGACTGGCTGGAGACCAGGATGGTGGACTTGGACTCTATCAGGAAGGAAGAGGTAGGAGTTGAAACTGAATGTCTGGTAGGCAGTCAATAGGGAGATTACTCACTATAGAATGGTGTGCTAGTCACTAATTGTAGATTAATGTAACTGAAAAGTTAGAATTACATTAAAAAGGCAAAATAACCAACAGGGGTAGAATCTGAGACCTACATGACAAAAACTGGTATCATCAATGAGAATGCATTCTCGCAAATCAGGAAGACCAACACTCCCATATGATTGACAGGCATGAATATGTAAATGAGATGCAAATATGCACTGGCTCAGGGAGAAAAATAAAGTTGATATCACTGATAATCAATACACCTTGCCTGTAAACCTGGCCGGGTTTATAGAAAATCAGTGCTGCATTTTTGAGGAAACAGTCACTCAAATCCATTGCTACTGGGTACACAAAAGGGTACAGTAAGTTGGCTTTGAGGTCATACTCATTTTATTTTTTTTAACTAAAGCAAAATTCACGTAACACAAAATTAAGCATTTTAAAGTGAGTAATTCAGTGGCATTCAGCACATTCACCACATGGTGCAACCGTGACATCTACCTAGCTACAAAGCATTTTCATCAACCCCAAAAGAAAACCCCTTGCCCACTAAGCAGCCACTCCCAGTCCCCCTACCCCCTCCAGCCTGACACCCACCAACCTGCTTTCTGTCTCTCTGAATTTACCTATTCTGGATTTTCATATAAATGGAATCATGCAATTCGTGACCTTTAGTGTCTGGGTTCTTTCACTCAGCATCATGTCTTCTAGGCTCATCCACGTGACAACATATATCAACACCTCCTGCCTTTTTATGGCTCAGTAATAGTCCATGGAATGTTCCTGCTTTTTGGCCCCCCCAGTATCACTTCTGGAAATTTTTCCCAAGAAAATTATCATGAGGTTGTGCAAAGAACAACTACCCAGATCTTCCTGAAGATGCTATTTAGGTAGCCACAAGGTGAACCTGAAGAAATTATTTATGATTTATCTATACAATGGAATGTCATAAAAGTGCCATCAGTTATACCGCAGTAGAATATTTTATAATACTAGAAAATACTTAGGGCATCATGATCATTTTTTGGAAAGCAGAGTATACCCCTGCATTCTTCACACCATCCTGTCGTCACTCATTCTTTACGTGACACGGACATTCTTTACATTATTTGCTCATTCCATTACACCATTATCACATTTGCCACCCATCTCTCCATTCTTTACATGGATTTACGTCATGGACATTTGCTACTTATGGAGCACCTACTGTGTGCCAGGCACTGTCCTGGGTGCTGATTACAAAGCTGTGATGTAAATAGACGGAAGTGACTGACCTCCGGTAGCTTTCTATGTTCTATTGTGTGTAAGTTTGCTGAGAGGATGGATAGGAGGTAAGAGGTTCCAGGGAGGAAGGTAGGAGCAGGTTCTAGGCATGTGTGTTGAGGGTCTCGATGTATCTTTTTTCTTTCTATGTGGCTGTAATGTCCACAGTTTATTCAATAAACAGATGTGTTCCTTTAAAATCAGGGGAAAGAAAGCAGTCTTGGAAGTGGTGGACTTATTAAAACTAGCTACATCACATCGAAGTGAAAATAACATTTAAATAAAACCGCAAATTTGGGGACACCTGGGTGGCTCAGCTGCCTTTGGCTCAGGTCATGATCCCAGCATCCTGGGATCTAGTCCCACATCAGGCTCCTTGCTCAGCGGGGAGCCTGCTTCTCCCTCTGCCTCTGCTGCCACTCTGCCTGTGCTCGCTCTCTCTCTCTCTGGCAAATAAATAAATAAAATCTTTAAAAAATAATAAAATAAATAAAACCGCAAATTTAAATTTTATAGAATCTATGCTTCTGAATGTCTGTGTGTGTGTGTGTGTGTGTGTGTGTGTGTGTACACACACATAAATATATAAAAGCTGAGTAGAAATCCACTTTCTTTTGTATAGTGATTGGCACATAGTGGGTGTTCAATAAATACCTATTGGGTAGATATTCTATTTTTCCTTTACGTCTGGTTTTGTTTTTTTGTGGGGGTTTTTTTTCCCCCTGTTTTCCTCTGGAGCATGCA
Organism: Mustela nivalis; assembly: GCF_964662115.1. Classification (NCBI taxonomy): domain Eukaryota; kingdom Metazoa; phylum Chordata; class Mammalia; order Carnivora; family Mustelidae; genus Mustela; species Mustela nivalis. Next base: position 90,622,446 of record NC_139033.1, read on the forward strand.
GTTCCTTTCTTTGTGAAACAAAACATCATTCTCTTTTAAAAAAAAATAGGCATCTAATACATTTACAAGGTAAATAAACTGTAGTGTAAGGAGCTAGATGAAACCTGGTCTGCGTGGAGAGCCTTCCGCCTCATAGTAGGCCTTCTAGAAATGTTTGTTCCTTCTTTTCTCCCTGGAGTGCTTTAAAAAGGATCCTATTTACAAGAGAAAATTGATTCCAACACAACTGTTTTTCTCCTGCGCATCTGCGATATAAATCAGAGCCTTCCTGAAGAGCATCCTTTGAGCTCATAAACTCTCAGAACTGGGAAGGCCCTTGAAGACTCCCCTTCCTGTCCTTCTTCCCTACAATCCCAATCTACAGATGAGGATACTGAGGACCAGAGAGCAAAACGACGTGCCCCAGGCCACAGAGGAGGCCAGCGACACAGTGGGAGTGGGAAAGGTCCTAGTCTATGGGGCCGCCATAACAAAATGCCAGTCTGGGTGGCTGATCTGAAAGGTACTTATTTTCCTGCAGTTTTGGAGCCTGGAAGTCCAAGGTCAAGGTGTGGGCAGAACTCATGTCTGCTGAGAGCTCTCTTCCTGGCTTGCACACTGTGTCTTTTACAGACTATCTTCTGAGTGTGTCATGGAGAGAAACCCAAAACTCTGGTGATTCTCACTCTTCTTTTTTTTTTTTTTAATATTTTATTTATTTTATTTGACAGAGAGAGATTACAAGTAGGCGGAGAGGCAGGCAGAGAGAGAGAGAGAGAGAGAGAGAGGAGGAAGCAGGATCCCTGCCGAGCAGAGAGCCCGATGAGGGACTCGATCCCAGGACCCCGAGATCATGACCCGAGCTGAAGGCAGCGGCCTAACCCACTGAGCCACCCAGGCACCCAATTCTCGCTCTTCTTATAAGACATCAATCCTGGGGGATCAAGATTCCACCCTACGACCCCATTTTAACCTTCATGACCTTCTTAAAAGCCCCCTCTCCAAATACAGTCACTTTTGGGGATTAGAGTTTCAGCACAGGAATTTGGAAGGCACATAATTCAGCCCATAACAGGGACCCACTTTTCACCTCCCTGAATTCAGTTCTTTCCACCTCTGTCCAGCTACTCCTGCCACTTTGCGCAGAAAGGATGCTCAGGACACAACAACATGTTAGGTTCCCTGGGAAGGAGGCTGCCTTCATCCTTGCAAAGAGATGAGTCCAGTTTCTAGAAGAAAAGCTCTAGCAGGTTCCCTCTCTGCCTTTGCTGTTACTGTGACACTCTGACAGTGGAGTTTCCCAAAAGACACATGCATGCTCATGCCTTCTACATTTCCTGAGCTCCCCTAACCCCTGGGGCTAGCTCCCAACTTGGGCTCTAGGGGAGAGAAGGAAGCACCACTCCTCCTTCCCGACTCCAGATGCTAGCAAAAGAGAAAAACACACAGACAGACAACACAAACAGTAGACATGATGAAGCAACGACCTGCATCCTGGGGAAGACAGTCTCAGACTGGTGTTTCAGGCAAACCCGGATAGATGTTTCCATGTAGGCAGTGACATTAAGACCATGGTCTTGAAGCACAGACCCTTACACTGGTGTACAGGAATGGGGACTCACTGAGGCCTGGAAACCAGTGGGATTGTCTACAAAATGGTGGGAATGTGTGTTTGTTCCTTAGAAGATAGCATGCAATTTTTCATCTAACTGTCCAAAAGGATTTGAATTCCCTCTTCCTCTCAGAGTTTAAGAACCCCTGTCTTACTGAATGAGGAGGAGTTTCTAGCTGCAGAAGCTAGAGAAAGTCATTACAAGCATAGAGAGGAGCATGTGCAAATACAAAGGGGTATAAATGTGTGTGGTAGGTTGGAAAAAGAAAGTCCTGGTGGATGTATGGAGCAGAGGGGGAGGCAGGGAAGCAGGAGGACAGATGGGGCCCACCTCCTAAACACCTAGCTCCCTTTGGTTTGGGTAAGGGATCTATCTGGTAGACGCATCAAGAAGAATTACTGATGCTCAAGGTTGCACTTCTCTTAGGTCCTGTTAATGCCAGAGATGCCCTTTTACTGTCTATGCTCTACTTTAAACCCCAATAACCCAAGCGTTCCTAGAGTCCTGTGGTCTGGGGATCAGCAGCATTCCCTGGACAGCTGATTAGAAATATAGAATATCAGATATCGCGCCAGACCAGCAAACCTGTGTGCTACTGAGATCCTCTAGTGCAGGGCCACATTTGACAACTGATGTCCTGGCAAACTCCTGTAGCTCATAAAGTCCACTCTGATGGTTTTCCCCCGGCACAGGTCAGATTGGACTGGCACCTATCAACATGCCATGTTGCAGAGGGGGAAACAGGCTGGGGGGCCAGGATGTGGATTGGCCAGAAACACAGGCTGATGGGTCCCAGACATACCAATGTATCCCCCACCCTGTGTTGCCTTCCATGTAACCTCAAGAAAAGAGACGTCGGCTCTGACCACTTGCCCCCTGTCCCCACAGGAGCCCTGCCAGGGATGCCCAAGGAGGGAGCGGTCCACGCCCTCCATCCCTCCTGCCCACCCCCTGCTTCCTCCCAACTCCCTGGCCATGTATAAAACATTCCCAGAAACCACTTACTCCTCATGCATTTTCCATGAAGCCGGGCCCAAGTTAAAACATATAAACATAAAAATATCAAGAAGCACTTTTTTAAAAAAGGACATGTTTCATAAAATACCAAGAGACCCATTTCAGCGCTTGCCCTCCTCCCAGGGCCGCCTCCCAGGGTCGCGCTCCACTCCCTCCTCCTCTTGCCTGTTTTTCTCTCCTCTGGCAGCCTCCGTCCCTTTCCTGCTCAACTCCCGCCTCCTCCCCACCCCCATTCTCCCTTCATTTCTCTTCTGTGTCTTGCTTCAGCCTTTCTTCTCTTCTCTCTGTGCGTGGACCTCTCCCCTCCCTCCAGCTCTCTCTCTCTCTCTCTGGCTGGCTTTCCACCTGCATTCCACTTCTCCCTGCCTCTGTTTCCCTCTTTCTCTCCCTCATCATCTCTCCATTCTCTTGCTTTGTCTCGCTGTCTTCTGTTTTCTCCTTGCTTAGAGTCTGTCAGGGTCTCTGCTTGTCCCACAACCATGAAAACGGCTTGGGTTTAAAGGAATGACAACAATATTAAGAACTGGTGAAAATATGGAGCATCCAGAACCTCAAGCATTGTCAGTGGGCGCAGACCGGGATGAAAACACTATTTGAAATGGTTTGGCAGCTTCGAGCAAAGCTAAAGTTGCATTCACCCTATGACCAAGTGGTCCATGTGCCTGGGTATGTTCCGAGGAGAAAGAAGGGCTTAAATCCCCAAAAGGCATGTACAAGAATGAACACACCAGCTTCCTTCAAAATAGCTAAAACTGGACACTGCCGAGCAAGCATCGATGGAGGAATGAACAATGGGATTTGGTTTATTTATATATTGGGATAGTGTAGCAATAAAAGAATGTACCACCTACCTCTGCGAGGAACAATATAGACCAATCTCCAAAACTTTTAAGGTTTTAAGAAAATAAAGCCTGGGTGCGTGCGTGCTCGCATGCACACACACACACACACACACAGGCGCGCGCGCGCGCGTGCATGCATGCTGTACACTTCCACTTATAAGAAGTTCAAGAACAAGCAAAACGAATCTATGGTCCAACAAGTCAGAAGAGTGGTTATCCTTGCAGAGGAATGCATAGATTGGCTGTGGGTGTCAGGAACGTTCTATGTCTTGACCGTGATCACTATGAACTTGGGTAAAATACCAATATTACACTGAATATACTTACTACTCCTGCAGCTTACTGTATGTGACGTTTGCCACAATTAAAACATAAAAAGAAAAAATCATGGTACATGACTTCGCTTATCATAATTATTATTATTATTATTACCACCATGGGCAAATGGCTCAGACTCGGGGCCTGCAGACTCAGACCATGTTTCCAATCCTGTTAAGATGGGGACGAGCGTCTATGTCCCACCTTCCTCCTAGACTGCCTCTAGTCCTGGGATCCCACAAACAGCACCATCTCTGGGAAGGCCAACTCCTCCGAGGCCCTCAGAGAGAGAAGCTGTTCCCACCCAGTTTCCACAACCCATGTTATCTTTCTGATGATTTGGGGTTTCTTCCCCAGTGTCATCTGCAACTCTTATGATGATGGTTGAACTCAATGCTTACTCTGATAACCAAGTAATTCATTAATAGCACAAAACCTGAACCCAAGTTACGGGAAAGAGGATGGACTCCTTGCAAACCTTGGGGGAGGTCTTTCTGCCTTCAGAGCCATCAGAATGCTCTTATAGCTGACAAGAGAGACTGGAGGGAATCAAAACTCCAGCTTGGGGATTCTGAAAGGGCCTTTATTTATGTTTTTCTTCTTTATTTGAGTCTTCCCAGGAGGGGAGGAAAACAAGGAACCCAGGCTTTTTTCTGTTTCTGCAGCGTGGGTGTGAGCCCAACACACACAGCCCTTGGAGGCAAACTAAAACCCACTTATTTTCATTGAAGGGGAGGAACCAGGACCAGAGGGACCCGAGCACTATTAGTTAAATAATGGTGCTTAAAAATGCATTGAATTTAGCCGCCACCCTCCCCCCTAAAAAAAATCTGGAATTTTCCTATTGAGTATACTTTTTCCCCTTGCTTATGAATATTAATGTTCCTCTCAGAGAGATCTACTTGAAAAAAACAAGAATAAATTAAATACCTACAGATTTTTCTAATTCCTCTTTTTGGTGACATGCCGTCATTACATCAAATTACTGAGATGGGCCCGCTCCTTTTTTTTTTTCTTTTTGGGTGAAAATTATGGAATATAAAGTATATGTAAATGGAGCAAAGGAGGAAAAAAAAAAACCTGCGAAGGAAGAATAGGGAAGGAGAAGCATTAGGTATTCCGCTGGCGTAGTAGTCAGCCAATTAATCAAGCAGTGGCGAGAAAAAGATGCAGAGGGATGAGTTCGCCCTTCACGTTGATGGGGCCGGCGCAGGGCAAACGCTCCGGCACCTGAGCTCACGGTTAGGCATGCAGAAAGGGATCATGGGAATATCTTCCCGTCTTTGTCTTTCTCGTGAAGGATGGAAAATGTCAAGCTGTTGTTTGGCTGGATTGAGGGGGGTGGGGGAGAGTTGAGGAGAATTCACAGTCTGGCAAGGCAAGGTTTTAACTCTTTGAGAATATCTCTGCCTCCCCTCCCTCCCCAGCCCCCAGCTCCACCTTCTTCTCCTTCTCCCAGCCCCTGAGCACATCTGTAGGGAACTCTGCCTGCAAACAGCAAGTGGGAGGAAGCTGATTGATGGTGACAGGCAGGCTGGGGCAGCCAATGTGTGTGTGTATATGTGTGTGTGTGTGTGTTCCTGTGCATGCGTGTCATGGGGTGGGGGTGGGGTCCAGAGGCATTTTTCCTTTCCCCCATAAGTGTTCTTTGTTCACTCTGGAAATTAACATGCATGACCCCTTCTTTCTCCAGCTCCGTTATATCCTTTTGGAGGTGAGTGGTGCCTTGAGATCTGAGAGTGCCCACAAAAATGATAATTTTAGTGGTGAGGCTTTGAGGCTTTGGGCCTCCCTCTGCATAGCCCTCGGTGTCCTGAGGCCACCCAGGAGAATCACCTGACAGTTGTCCCCAAAGCAGCCAGAATTCCAGTGTGACTCTGAAGAGCTGACCATCCCCAGGTCTGGTCCTGGAGGGAGAGCCCCAGTACAAGGTTTACCACCTGTACCAATAACACTGATCATAATAATAATAATTATTATTATTAACAATATTATTATTAACTCATTGTTATCATTGTTAATATTACTATTGTAATAACCTGCCAATTTCCATTAGCAATGCCTTGTCTTAACTCCTTTAAATTCCTGTGTCAGTTTACTTTTTAAAAATTCTAGCAAATCCTTAATTCCAAAGAAAGATGTGTCATCAATCACTCATTGAGAAAATAAATATTTGATTCTCTTCACCTTCCCTGGGGATGGGCATCGAGTGGTCTACATGACAAACGAGATGCTGAGTGTAGAGACAGGAGGAAAGTTGGTCTAGACCAGTGAGAGGGCACAGATCCATTTCTCCACTTCCAACTGCAAAGATCACTGCAATTTTGGCCAGGGACCATTGGGCAAAATGCCGTACACCCTGCTCCACCACTGTCACCCAGGACCACCCCATGACCATTACCAGCTCATCATGTGATCCCAGTGTGAGCCCCAGATACTGGATTCAATCCATACTCAAAGTGTGGCCCATGGACCAGCAGCATCTTCCCACTGGAGAGCTTGCTAGAAATGTGGCAACTTTGGCCTCAGTCCTAGTGAATCAGAATCTACATTCCAAATCCCAGGGAGGTTGTGTGCACATTAAAGTTGGACAAACACTCTTCGAAAACAAATTTTCTCCCTGCATTTGCTATCTGAAATCTGGATGAATCTGAGAATCAAAGGTAGCCTCTACTCCATGAAACTGGTAACTGGTAGCTTTCCCTTGGAAGTGTAGGCACTGCCCCAGTACTCGGCACACCTTATCTCAGCCCATCCTCATAACCCATGGGATGGGCACTATTGCTACCTGCTATTACAGAAAAGGTCATGGAGGCACAGAGAGGTAAGGAGACTTGCCCAAGGACACACAGCCAGTAAGTGAAATCACCAGCATTTGAACTAAAGCACTAGAATCCACAGCCAGTAATTCTCAGGCTTGAGCATGCATCAGAATCACTCCAAGGCCATGCTGAAACAACAACTTCTGGGCCCCACCCCAAAGTTTCAGATACAGTGGTTTGGGATAGAACGCAGAAATTTGCAGCTCTAACACCTTCTGGGGACCACTGAGAACCGCTGCTCACTGTAGGGCCATCATTTCTGCTAAGAAACCAACTGGTCTAACTACGAACTCCAACCCAATACAATCACAATGCAAATCAGCACCTCTGCCCTAAAAAGAAAAAAAAAGAAAGTGTTGGGGAGGGGGAGCGGGGCAAGTGGGAAATCTCAAACAACTAAAATCTAAACAAACCAGCAAAGTGAAAGGCACTCCAGAGAAGGTCCAATTGCCTTTTGATGATCCCTTATTTGGTGGCATTAGCTGTCCCGACACTGCTCATGGCTGTAGCTAATTGAGGGTACATTGCAGCATCATTGCTGTAATAATCCTTTCTGTTATTTAACTGGGACAATACATGGTATTATAATGAGTTTCCTTCCTCTGTTCATTAAACAGACATTTACAAGGCCCATCCTGTCCTGGCAGGGCTCTGTGCAGGTCACTGGAGACGGAGACAGATGACTGCCCGCCCAGTCCTCTGACAACTCTCAAGTGGCCCGCCACGCCCTTCCATCTTAGGGGGAAGGGGTGCCTAATTCTGGGAAAACAGGGTCTTGAAAGGGATTCGCAGTTGAATGTGGCTTTCTTATAGTTGTATGTATTTTGTAAAAGTTATATCTGTTAGTGGACTAAAATAATAGCCACGATGATGATGATCATTTTAAACTACAAAATTGAAAATAAAACCCCCAAAGTCTCTCTTCCCAAGGATAATCACTCAAAAATTTCTTGACAAATGTCCTTTTAGATCCCCCCCATTACTCTCCCCCAACCATGTACAGATACTTAACCAGGCACAGATCTCCCCACGTCAGGGGGGTGGTAGAAAAATACTCCATCAGGCAGGTGAGAGCAAAAAAGGTGTCAGGAGAGGGAGGTAGTAACTGCTGAGATACAGAAATATGAAATAAGGACCAACCGCCCAGAAGACTGCATCCAGGGTCACAGGTAGGAGGCAGATAGCAGCAGGCAGTGTTGAGCAAGCAGCAGGACCTGGATCCTGATGACTCACCAGGCTCTGATAATGTAGCCTGGATTTTACCCTAAAAGGAAAAGGGAGCCATGGCAGGTTCTAGGCAGGGAGATGACTGGGTCAGTTTTGCCTCTAAGGCAGAGCTCTCTGGTGGCTGGTATGGGAGGTAAAATGAACAGAGAAAAACCAGAAGCAGGAGGCTGGCTGCACCAGATTCACCAGCGCTAGGGAATTTAAAAACAATGATGTCAGGATGCCAAAGAGGGGAAGTGAGGCATGTCTGGGTGGCAGACATTTCCCTATCAAGGGGAAGAAGTGTCCTAGCTTCTGATACCTCCTTTCTGCAAATTCCATAGAGAAGCAGGAAAAAAAAAAAAAATGCCCCAGACTTGCCCTGTGTAAGTCTCTTCACCTCTTTGAGCCTCTGTTTCCAGATCTGTATAATAGGGTTCAAATCCCCATCTAGCCAGGTGTTCAAACCGCAAATGGATACAACTGGATTTTGCAAATCACAAAGTTTCTCACCAACAAGTAGCTGTAGTAGTCACTCTCGTCCTCCTGGTGGATGGTGTTTGCAGCTCTTGTTCAATAGAAATTTGCATACTTAACCTTCTGTTTGCATTTCCACGCATCTTTCTTCTTCTGCCCCCAGAGCTGGACTGTCTGTCACCTCAAATTCTGTGAGGAGACAGATGTTGTAATTCTGCACCAGTGCAGAGGGGAGAGGTAAGATTTTGCAGGCCGGTCTGGGTTCAAATGCCAGCTCTTTTACTTTCTCCACCCATTACTTTGGACGAGTTCTCCAGGGCCCCATTTTCTCTCTCTGAAAAAATGGTGTAGGGGAGGATTCCCTACTTCAACAACTTTACAAAGATTACACGAAATACAGCCTGTGAAATCACCTAGCTTGGTACCAGCCAGATAGCAAGTGCTCAGTGAATTCAGTTCCTTTAACCAGCCTCCCTGGCCAGACATGAGCTGAGTGAACAGCTAGAAGCGGGGAATGGGGTGGTCTTCTCTGCTTCCAAAGGGTAGTATTAATTAAAACACCACCATCAGTATAAGCATTTGTCCAAGATTTGTCCAAGTTCACACAGGAACTGAGAAATGAAATCAGGTCACCTGTTTCCAGGGCTGTGTTCTTATAAAACATGAAGATAAATGGCCTCTTAGTAGTTAACTATATCATATCTAATTTGAACTGATCCCCTCCCAAATAGGTATCATTTTTCAGATTTTATCTACAAGGCTCACACTACCCTTTCAGAGAGGCATTGTCAACTCCATTGCATAAACAATAAAACGGAGAATCAGAGAGGTGAAGCCACTTGCCTGAGGTCACACAGCCAGGAAACATCAGATCCCAGGTCTGAAGACAAGTTACAGATTCCAGGTTGGTGGTTTTTCACCACCTCTGTGTGGAGGGTGGAGAAAGGACGATGGTCTGTAGGTGCCTTTCCTGGGGAGGGACACAGACTTCCTCTTGTGAGCCCTCCCAACCTCAGGGGAAGATGTCCCCTAAGTCAGACAGCTTTGGAAGGATGCAACTCCTTTCTCTCTATTCAGTCTCCCTCAATGGCTCATGCCTTCCAGCAATTTATTCCTCCTGGAATGTGCCTGTCTTGGGTTTCTATGTATGCTGTGACTTTCTAAAGTACTGATATAATGATGACACATTCCTATTTTTGGAGAAGAAACGCCTGCACCCTATTCACCCGAGGAAGGGAGTACTAAGCTGGGGCCTGGAGACTTTGCTCAGACAGCATGTGAGCATCTCTGGGTCTCAGTGACCGCATCCATAAAATGGGCAGGTTTGTCCAGGAGCTTGTCCCAACTTTGACACTCCATGGCTCTGCTTCTTAAATCTCTGATTCAAACGCTAGACTCTTGGGGAATCAGCTGGTAATCCAAGCAGCTGCCTCCTTGGGGTTGTTACCTATCCCAAGGGAATCTGTACTTTCGGCTTCCAAGTCCTGGTTAAGTCAGAAATGCTCCCACAGAGGATAACAAGCCCACCTTAAAGGAGTGAATACAGCCTTCCAATGTGAGAGGGGCAGACCCTGAAGAGGAGGGGCTGTGTCTCAACCAGCACGAGAGCTCTTCCCCTCTGTCCCCACCCACAACCACAGCTGCCCACCTCAGTCTCCCCAACACCCACCCATCCCCGCCCGCCCCGAGCAGCAGTTACTGGCCCTGGGAAAATTTCACCCCGTCCTTCTTTATATTTTGCGAGGCATACAGTAAAAATGTATGGACATGACACGGTGCTCACAATCAATTCTTGAGCAAGGGAAAAAATTATCACGTGAAAAGAGCAAGTTATAGAGTACTGTGGATGGTATGATGCTATATTTTAAAACTATGCACTATTTGAACGTGTATTTATATGTATAAGTATAAATTTTATGGGGAAATGATCCTTGAGGCACATGCAGCAAAACGCTAATGGTCGCTTTCTCCAGAAAGTAGAAAAAGAGGATTTCTCTGAAAAACTTGTTTCCCCCAATTCTATAACCTGGAAGTCACAAGCGGGGATGGCACCCTCTATCCCCAGCCTCTGGAAAGCACGTGCACACAGTAGGTACACCGTGAATTGCTGCTGAAAGAACATAAGGGAATTTTTCTGCACATTTTCTAGAATGCACATGAATTATACTTAAAAAGAGAAAAAGTTAAGAAGTGCTGCAGGATTAAGTAAATACTTTTAAAAGGGGCAGGAAACTGGTCTGCATGAAGTGGTATGATGGGAGCCTTGGGGGGGGCAGAAGAGGGGGGAGGGCAGGACGGTGGGCAGAGCCATACACGTGTCCTTACATTGTAGGGGCTTTGGGGATACCTGGGCTCAGCCTGGGGCACAAAGGGAACTTCGGACAGCACACCACAGAGGCAGTATTCATGATAAATTGGTGCCAAACCTGTCCTCTCTGGGCAGGGATGAACAGCCCCCACACTTCCAGAATAGGATGGCATGACAATGGACTATCCCTCCAACTTGGCTCACTAGCGCTAAGGAAGTCCCCCAGAGCAGAAACACTGTCCCCTTCCCTGGCCTACGTGCCAGTCTAGGCCCCCAACCCAACCCATGCTCTGGCCAGAAACCCATGATGCCCCAGGTGGGAGGCCACATCCAGACCCCCTTGCTTACCTAGCTCTTTGGGTCTCAGGCCAATGCTTGAGTCTGAGGCAGCCAGGCACAGGGTTGAGTTAGCTGCTTCCTTCCGCCACTCAGTTTCCTCACCTGTAAAATGGAGACTGTGGACCCCACAGCCAGGCCCTCCCTCTGTCACCCTGCAGGCTTCTTTTCCTGCATAAACTGTCGGAGGGGAGGCTCAAGGGCTCCCTGGGTCTGTGGGGAAAATGGGACTGGACCAGGACCCCAGACCACCCCCTACAGGGTGAACAGCTCTGGCCGCCATATGCAAGGAGCTACAGAGATACTCCCTGGAGTGGCCTGGAGTGCCTGGCAGTGGAGGATCTGTGAGGGGCTTCTGGCCTGGGTGCAGAACATGAGAAAGGCTGTGTTTTCTCTCCCTGTCACGGAACATCAGGCTGTTCCCCTTCAAATTCATAGCCGTGATCTGGCTTGAGGTCCATGGTTTTTGGTAGAATCTCAGCGCTGGAGATGTTCTCTCCCAATTAAAGAGCATTTCCCTGCATTGCTTTGGTTTGGTTTTATTTGATTTTATACTTCCTCGTTCACAGCCCCAGTCACTGAGAGTTGCTGGAACACGTCTTGAGATCCAGAAAAACAATAACTAAGTGAAACCTTAATTTGCCAGATCATGAGCCAGAAGGAAAATAAGACTTGACTGGATTATCAACCAAAACAATGAGTTATAAAGTAACATAAATGAGATATTATATAGGGGCAGTGGCTGAGAGTCTAAGTTCAAGGTGCCAGCATGAGTGGGGACAGGGGAGGGAGGTTTGGGAAGGGCCCTCTTCTGGGCTGTAGACTTCTCAAAGAGCAGAGCAGAGAGGGGAGGCAATTTCTCTCCTGGCTCTTATAAAGGTGTTAATTCTATTCATGAGGATTCCACCCAAAGACCCTACCTCTGAATAACATCACATTAGAGATTAGGTTTTGACCTGTGAGTTCTGGGGGGACACAAACATTTAGTCTGTAGCAGTGGAGCTCCAGGGACTGGAGGCGGTAAAAGACAGAAGTATTAGATTATCTGGCTTCATGTAAGTGGTCCTTCCTCCGGGGGACCAGGGGCTGGAGGTGGTGGGCCGTACCTCACTAGCCACGCCCTTCCCCAGCTTCTGTTTCCAGGTATCAGGGGAGGTCCTATGATTGGGGGCACTAAGGCAGGTCCAACCTAGGTTTTCGTCCTGGCTCTGTCTGTGCCTTACCGACTCCATGACCCTGGAGAAGACTTTTTGCCTTGAGGCAGCCAGGCCTCGGCTGGCAATGGATGCTTCCCTCTACCACTCCAAGCCTCAGTTTTCCCATCTGCAAAATGGAAAGAATAATGACAAGTTGCTCATATGGCCATTGGGCAGATCAAGGAAAGCATCCGTGTATGGAATCTGCTGTGAGCACAAGGTTAAGACTCACCTCATCCTGAAATGGAGAATGTGGTGCCCCCTTTAAAGGTGGCAAGGTTCATGTGCATGGGGGGCATGTGGCACATGGTTAAGGAAGCTCCTTCTATGATAGATACCTTCACAGCATCGACACCAACGTTCTGTAGTCTGTGACTAAGGTGATAGTCGCATTTCATGCCTGAGACCTTCACCCCAGCCGAGACCAGGTTACGGAGAACATCTGCTCCAACGTCTGCGTCGCCCTGATCCACTACCTCCTTCCACCCCTCCCTCCCTGACGTGTGCAAACACACATAGACTTCACTCTAGGGCTGATCATCCAGCCTCAGGCACTTACCAATAGAGCAAAGGCCAACCTCCCTGCTTCCCCTGCTAGACTGTGCTGCCCATTTTCCCATTTTTCCCATCAGTCCCCTGCTTTGCCCTTCCCTGCCCCACTCTCTGCACCGGAGATCCACCTCTGTGGACACTATCAAAGGACCTCTGGGTCTAGCCAATGGGAAGGCCCAGAAGGAGATGGGCAGATGGGAGGTTGGGGTGCTCCCTTCCAGCAAACGCATGCTGAGCTGGCTGCTTTCCACCAAGGACGGCCCAGCTCCTGCCAGCCAGTCCTTATCCAGCCTCTTCATCTCGATGTTCTAGAAACCCCTCACTTCAGTCTCCCGTCTCTCACTAACTGCTGCGGGCTGGCCGTTCCTTTGTGACATCCCTACATCTCACCTCATGGTTAGAAACAGCTCCTTTACGAGTCCTCCTCAAAGGAGCCAGTGGATAGGTCGCTGCCAGGACCTCCCCTGCTACACCTCCCTCCACACCCCACCCCAGCCATGCCTTGCGGACAGTCTTGCCTTGCCGGAGACCCCATTCCATGTCCTGCTCGCCCACCTGTTTGCCCACCCTCCATGTTTCTGCATCAGCTCAGAGCAGCCTCTGCAGCCCCATCTGTGGTTCCCTCCTGTCAGCCCCTTCCCCCACCAATACACCCGCTGCACTAGAAGAATGAAGGCTTCCCACGCCACAACCATCGTCATCCCCTCAACCGTTTTTGGCCACTTCTACATACCGCATCACATGGGCCGACTACCTCATCAGCTCTTTGCAGAAACACTTTAAAGTGGCTATGATTATTGGCCCCATTTTGCAAATGAGGAAGAAACCCTTGGCTTTCCAACTCCAGTGCTCACCCAAGGTTCTCTGAGGGCAGCATCATCCCAGTTCTTCTTGGCTTAGCCAATTCCTAGCCATCCTTTGCAAATCTGCTGCACTCCTTCCAGAAACCTTTCCATTCTGGCCTGATGACAATGAACTTTCCTTTACACCCTCCTGCAGCAACCAACCACTTTGCTCATTTCTATGGTATCCCTTTTGAGTTGCTGTTAGGATCAGTTGCACGAATCCCATTGATCTCTGTGGGATTTACCCACAGAGAAGCTGGGGAAGCACCAAAGAGATGTGGAAGCCAAGGTAAGGCCAGGTGTAGTCAGGGAATGTCTTTCTGGGGAAATGATGGCCAAGCCGAGAGTGGACAGGCCAGCAAGAGGTAATCCTAGAAAGACTTACGAAGAGTATTTTCTACAGAAGGAGTAGGATGTGCGAAGGCCCTGGGGCACTTATAAGAATTACCTATGGTTTCATATGCCCACTGATTCTTGATGAGGGGAAGCTTTAGCAATGTCTGAAGATGTTTTTGTTTATCACAAGTGTGTTGGGGGATATGATACAATGCATAAGATAGCCCCCACAAAAAGAATTAGCTGGTCCAAATGTCAATAGTGCCAAGATTGGGAAACTGGCAAATCAATGGTAGCAACAGCAGCTGGAAGCTTACTGGAAGCACATTCCTTGGCCCTTATCCTACCCACTGAATCAGAAACTCCACAGGGGAGAGGAGTGGTATAACTCCCCCAAGGGATTCCAAATCTCTCAGAGTGAGAACCATGGGTACAGCTTTGCCTCCCAGGCCCAGCTAGGGATTGCAGCCACAACTCACAACAACCAGCCTCTACTCCCAGGGCTCCTGAATAATGAGTCTAAGGGCCCAGATATGGGTATTTTTGGAAAGTCTCCAATGGTCAGCAGTGAGATCCACTGAGCTAAAACAAAGAGGTCAAATAGAGAAAAGAGAGACATCTTTGAGGACTAGAGCAGCAGGGCCTTAAGACACACGCTAAGGAGTGTGGACCTTATGGGAAGGAACTGGGGAGCCATGGATGGGTGTCAAGCAAGGAAGTGGCCCTCCCAGATGTTTAGAAAGAGCTCTGGCTGCAGGGAGAAGGGTGGATAGGACAGGTAGAGGCTGAGGTGGGGAGACCAGAGAGGAGGATGGGAACTGCTGGTGGCCTGAGTTGAATTGTGTCCCTCCAAAAGATTCGCGGAAGTCCTAACTCCTGGGATCTGTGAATGTGACCTTCTTTGGAAAGAGGGTCTTGGCAGATGTCATCTGGTTACAAAGTCATACTGTGTTAGGATGGAGACTAAAACAAAGGACCTTATAATGAGAGAGAGTTTTGGAAGCATACAGAGACACACACAGATACACACACACACACACACACACACACACACACACACACAGAATAAAGACAGCCATGTGAAGAGAGAGGCAGGCACTAGGGTGATGTGCACAAGTCAGGAAGTGCCAAGGATTGCCAGCCACCATCAGAAGCTCAGAGAGGCAAGGAAGGATTCTTCCTTAGAGTCTGCGAAGGGAGCATCACCCTGCCAACGGAACTGGTCCAAAGCCTGAAACAACCACCAAGGCGGATCAGCCCCCAGACATACTGTCCTCCAGGTCAGCTGCTGGCCTCTGAGGGCAACTCTGAGGCGCTGGTGCAAGGCAGCCCAGGTGCACAGCAACTGCCTGCATTGCCTGGGACTGGCGGGTCAAGTGGAGGGCAGGGAGGAGGGCCAGCATGAGACGGACAGACCTGCAGCCTGGCTGGACAGATCCCCTGTGTCCTAGAGGTCTACAGATCTTCAGGACACTATGTTGCCCATTTTCAACCTGGACAAGGATCCCCCAGCCTCACTGAGCACTACCTACTGAATCCCTCAGTCAGAGAAAGGCTTCTTTGCTCCTGACCCCCAATGGGTGTTGCAATGATGAGCCTTGGGGCAGACATGCCAAGGTGTCACCAGCTTCCATGGGACCCCCACCTGGGTCATTGCAATGACCTCCTAACTAATTTGCTTCTGCCTCTGGCCCCCTTAGGGGCATCCTCCACACAGCAGCCAGAGTGTTTTGTTTTGTTTTTTCAAAATATAAGCCCAATCTTGTCACCCCTTTACTCAATAACTCCTACCCCATGGCTGCCATACCTTCAGGAAGCCAAAGTCTTTATGACTGCATGATCCAGATTCAGGCTAACTTGCTGACCTCAGCTCCTCCTCCCACTCACTGACCCAGATCCACTGACTTTCTTGCTGTTTCTTAAACAAGCACATGCCTGCCTCAGGGCATTTGCACATGCTGTTGATACTGCCTGTATGCCTCTCCCACTGATACTGGGAAATATCACACTCTCCCCTTCTTCAAATCTTTGTTCGAATGGCATCTCTCTTGAGTGCTCACCTGGCCGGCCTACTGAAAGGTCTCTCTGCTTTATCACCTCTGATCCCCTTACCTCACTCTTTTTTAAATAAGTGGCTTTGCCTCCTGACCTGATATGTTTCATGTTTCTCACTCCTCACTGGCATGAGAGCTCCAGTGGCAGGTCTTGGATCACTGACATGGCTGCAATTCATAGTACTGTGCCTGGCACATAGCAGCACCTAATGAAGTCCACTGATTGACTGAATGATCAAACCCTCCATTTACAGAGTTACCACAGCATACCAGGCCCTGAGCTAAGAGCTCCACATTCATTATCTCACTCAATCTTTCAGACTCCAGAAGAATAGTGCAGGAAAGCCACCCTCTCCTTCATATGCTAGAGATAAGGAAGCCAAAGCTCAGAGAGGGGAGGTGACTCACCCAAGGCCTCTCATCTGGTCAGGGTGAGGCCACCATCAGCATGAGCTGAAAACTAGGCATCAGAACAGGGGAGTCTGGCCTTTCTCTGCACCTAACTCAGTGCTGTGGCTATCTGAGACCAAATATGTCTCTTCTCATTTAATTAACACAGAATGATGGCTGAGCCATCATATATGCAGGCTATGTGCTGGGGATTCAGTATGAGATGGAGACTCTTCTCTCTGGAACTAACAGCTTTGTGGGATGGAATGCTGTTCCCCAGCTTTCCTGTGTGGGATGATGATGGTGATGGTGGTGGTGGTGACAATAGCAATAGCTAACTTTCATTGAGCACCTACTATGTGCCCCGCTGTACATGAGTGATTTATCTGCACTCCTTTAATCCTCTCAGCACCCCTTTGAGGTGGGCACTATATTATCTCTATTGAACAAAAGAACAAATCAAGGCACAGAGAGGGATAGGGTCTTGTTCAAAGCCACAGAGCTGATAAATGAAAGGAGAAGCCAGGAGCCCCACACAGGCACCTAACTTCAGGAACCCTCTCCCCCAACTCAGCCCTTGCCTTTCCCTGAGGCATGCAGGTGAGTGAATAAAGCACGTGGTCCAACCCACTGCAAAGTTATTTGCAGTGATAAATAACATGTGTAACAGAAGTTTATACAAATCGTTAGTGGAGGATTTACGTGGCGAAGGCTGGGGGCAATGGCCTGTGACCAGTACCTGTAGCTGTTAGCACTCTGCAAAATGACAGCAGCATTGCCTGCTGCAACCCTGCAATTCTCCCCCGCAGGTGCCTGCAGCCCAGCACACCTGGAGGCCCCCAGCTACTGGCTCTGGGGCTCCAGGCACTGTGCTCCCCAAAAGGACTATCATGGGCCCGGCCAAGGGGTAAGAGGAGGGGTGAGTCCCCTCAGGACAGCACCAATCAAACGTTGAGGTAGTGAATGGGAGGTGGGATGAGCATGCTCAGGACTCTGAGTGAGCGTAGGATTCACTCATTCATTCATTCATTGATCTAACATTCATTGAACACCTACTATGTGCTATGCTGTGGAATCTAAGATGAACAAAGCCAGCTGAGTTGTTATGCTCATGGGGTTTATATCCTCGTAGAGGAGATGAGATTAAACTCTAACCATGGAAGTAGGAGAGCCACAGAGATAATGAATGGACTGGACTCAGACCAAGAGAGACATGCAGGGGAAGAGGAGAATTTTTCATGAAGAAACAGTACTTGATCTGAGGTTCGAAAGACCAGAAGGGGAAAAGCCTCTAAAGTAGGCATAAGGAACAGCATAGGCAAAGGCCCTATGGCAGGATTAAGTTGTCAGAGATGACTTATATGCCTGAATCTCAATGACTAAGGGAGGAAAAGGTAGAGAGATGGGTTTGGAGACGTAGGCAGGGGTAAATCTCAATGAGGTTTTGTGGGTCCTTCTACAGATTAATAGCTCTAAAACCAATGGAAAGGACAGGATATGCGCTAACTTGATTAGATATTCACTTTCTAAAATACCTCGACAGTGGAACAGTGGACAAGGAGGTAGGGTTGGCCAGAACAGACTTGAAGAAATCACTGAGGAGACTCCTGTGGTCATTAAATTAGTGGCTGACAATTTGACTATGTTCTCGGAGGATTTACTTCAAATCTCAACTATGACACCAGCTCAGTGGTCTTGGGCTATGAACTTTCCCTTCTTGAGGCTCAGTGGCACCATCTGTAAACTTGGAATAACACAACATGCCAGGCATGGAGAAAATGGTATAAAATAGGAAAACTCACAGCCCATCAGAGGAAAAGAAATCAGGAGAAGCTACTCAGACTTCAGGTAAGGACTGTATCCCTTCCTCTGCCCCACTACTCTCTCATTTCATCTTAGAATAATCTAAGCCTGGCCCCTTTTTTCCTTCTAATAGATCTACAGGAGACAATATCTTCCTCAGAAGATGCAGCCTTGCTGGACATGGCCATCAGAGGACGAGATGTTCTGAAAGGGTCATCCACCTTTGAGGTTTGATCATTTCTTAGCTGGGCAATTAAGGCTTTCCACAACCCAGCCCCAGTTCACAATCCCCAGGGACAGACAGAAATGGGGAGGCAGCAGGGCTGGACCGGTGGCCTGGCCGATCATGGTGGGGACTTCTTTGATTTCACTTCTTCCTAAATGTAACAGACCCTAGTAAAGAGTTTTAGAGAGGAGGGAAATGGAATCAAATTTCTGAATCTGTAATTCAACATGATTACTCCAGCCACAGGGTGAATAGGTTGGATAGAAGCAAGCCTGGAAAAGAGGGGGTGGAAATGAAGAAAACTGGACAAATGCAAGTTGAGATCTGCAGTTAGAATGGATGGAATGAGGCTGGGGGACTGATGTGTGAGGCGAAGGCAAGAGATACAGAGAGGAGCCAGGGGTGACTTCCGGGTTGGGACCTGAGCTCTTTGAGTTCAAGAACTGTCACATCTAGCACTATACTCACGACACCTGGTACATAGGAGGTGTTTAGTGCCTGGCCTTGCAATGAAATGACTCAATGGAACCCAAGGCCTCCTGAGTAGGTGTTTCTTAATGGCAGTAGTGCCATCTCCAAGGGCAGTTATGGGAGGGTATGATGATAGGGACAGCCTTTTCTATTATCCTGCTCCAATGATTCTCCACAGGGGGACATTTGCCACCTCATGGGACACTTGGCAATATCTGGAAATATTTTTGGTTGTCACATCTTGAGTGGGAGATGCTACTATCTAGCCACTAGGGGCCAGGCATACGGATAAACATCCTTCAATGCATAGGGCATCCCCACCCCCAGTGGAGGATTATCCAGCCCAAGATGTCAATTACACCGAAGTTGAGAAAGCCTGTCATACAGATTGAGAAGAATTAAATCACCCACGCTGGATATAAAATGCCTAGAACAGTCCCAAGTCCTTTGAGGATTTCAAATGCCTTTTCTGGACATTCATATAGGCAAAATTTCTGCTTAATAATTATCTGAGCCTAGAATTTATACCCATCTTAAATACGGCAAAATCTTTTTTTTTTTTTTGGACCATTTTCCTTTATGTAGGATTTTCCTGAAATGCAGCAGCATCGTGAATTGGAGAAAGGCAGTACTTTGCCTTATCCAAAATTCTATCAAAAGTTGTTTTGCGTTTTGGGAAATCCGGGCATTGGCCTCCAAGCTGCTCATGGAATGTGAGCTGCTGCCACAACACACCTGTGTCGGTCGACATTTACAATGGTCCCGCTCATGGTGATGGCACCCATACATATGAATATACTAATTTAGCTCTTATTTCAAAATGTCAAATATGGAGAAAAAATGTCGACAATATTCAACTGAATATTTGTCTGAAATCTCAACTTATTCATTATAAGTAGGTACAAGCATCAGACTGCTTCATTATGTTTCCTGGCATATAGTGGTTCCCTGATAATTTACATATTGAAATAGATATTATTTTATTATAAATTGCTTTCATTTTATTCCTCTTTTATATTACAGTTAGGGTATTATATTGATTTTTTTGGAAATTACGTGTGTATGAAGATGAAATGCATGAATTTCATTTCAGAATAGTAAAGTGGGTGTTATAAAATATATGGAATGAAAAGAGTATATTGGGTCTACTAGAGTGGAGACCCACAATCCTAGACTAGTTCCCATACTGACAAGGGGACATTGGCATTTAAAGTGCAGAAGACAGGGGCAGCTGGGTGGCTCAGTTGGTTAAGTGTCCAACTCCTGATTTCAGCTCAGGTTATGAGCTTGGGGTTGTGAGACCAAGACCCGTGTTGAGCTCTGTACTGGGTGTTCTTGAGATTCTCTCTCTCCTTCTCCTCTGCCCTTCCCCCACACAATACACTCTCTCTCTTTCAAAAAATTTGAAAAGAAAGAAAGAAGGAAGGAGGAAGGGGGGAAGGAAGAATGGGAGGATGGGAGGAAGGAAGAAAGGATGAAAGGAAGGAAGGAAGAATGGAAGGAAGGAAGAATGGAAGAAAAAGAGAGAGGGAAGGAGGAAGGAAAAGAGGGAGGGAAGGAGGAAGGAAAGAATGGCAGAAGGCCAAGACTCTAGGTATACTGCAGTTCGCAGAGAGTCCCACTCAATAATGATTGCCCTGAGTCCTTTATGAGCTTTAAATATCCTACAGAACACTCTTGAAGGCAAACCTCTGTTTGTAATCACTGGTCTAGCTACTTTATTAGTCAGTTTTTGCTGTATAACAAACAATCCCTTAAGTCCCAATGGCTAACAAGATTTATTTCTTTTGGTCACAGATCTAGAAATTGGCTGCACTTGACTCTAGGCTGTTCTGCTTGACTTTCTTCCTCCAACACAAGTTATAGTCACAGCTCTTTTTTCCCCGTGCTTAATAAAAGCTTCTCAGACAAATGCTTTCACCTCAGAAAGTAAAAGTGGCAAAAAAAAAATTTTTTTGGAAGAGGAAAGAAATGAGGTAACCCATACCTCACAAGTTCTGTATTAAAAACTTAACGTGCGAGACACAATGTATGAGATATTTTTGTCCTCACAACAACCGATGATTGTCTTCCTTTTACAGATAATAAAACAGAGGCTCAGAGAAGCTAAGAAACTTTCTCAATGTCACACAGCTCATGAAGGTTGGAGCCAGCATCCAAATGTACACACGCAAGACTCCAAAGCCTGCATGCTCTCTATTTCATCAGGGCATCACTCTGCGGGTTAGAAGAACCAACCCTGAGCCAACCCCTCCCAGGAACCCTCAGACATTGGGTCAGGTCTCTGACATTGGCTTAAGTCACTACTAGTTGTGGAAGGCAAGGTGAGCAACTGGGACATGTGACATTTATTTAGTTACATATCTCTGGTGGGAGGTTTCGGGGGCCATTAATGTAGTGTGTCTGCATGGCTAGTTTACATGCTACTTCTTGTTATTGCTGTCTCTATTCCATGGCCCTCACACTCAATTTCAATTCAAAGTTTGGCAGTCAAGGTGTCAGAGCTAAAAAATGGGATGGCCTCCCTCCGAAATGAAATAATTTTGTTGTTCAGTTCCGAGCGATTTTGTAATTTCATGCTTGTGTATGATAATTTTATGCTGTCCTGCCTCACGTAACTCAGTTCTGGCAGATCCTGACAGGTGATAAATACAAACTTTTCCGCCCCGCATGCGACAGGCCGGTGCGAGGGGGGAGAAAAAACGGCAATTTCACATCTGAGGCCAGTGCACAACTGGAGGCAGAGGCAGCCCCATTCTTTCATAATTTCACGCCTGGATTCCAGCCGGCGCCACCTCTGTTGTGGCTGAAGGACCCACGGGTCAAGGGAGCCTTTCTGAAAATAGAATAGCATTGGGTAGGAGCCTGGGCATTGGCAGGAAGGGAGGGATGGGGAGAAAGTTATGACTTTGGGCCCGCCCTGGGCTGGCGTGTCCCTGGCTGGCGATGTTCAATTTATGGCTTTGCTCCCTGCTTGTGTGCCCTCCTCTGCGTATTCCAATGGAATAAATGCCTCTTGAAGGAATTATTTTTGCAAATCTGTTAAACATTTGAAAGATAGCCATTCCAATAAAAAGAGGGAGAAGGAAAGAAGAAGGAGAGGGGGGGAGGAAGGGATAGAGAGATAGAGAAAGAGAGGAAGATGGGGGTTGGGGGGAGCAGAGGAGTCCTTAACCTTTATCACCAGGAGCTGCAGTTTTGTAACTGCTCCCTGGTATTGTTTTTGAAGACAATGTTTCTCCTCCTGAGAATGAATGCATCCAAAGAATATTAAGGAAATACCAGTGGTACAGAGGGGGTTGTGATGGCGGTTGAAACAATGGAGGTAGAGGCGGCAGTGTTGCATAACAAGGAGGGAGACAGGTGCCTTATACTGGTACCGTGATCTTGAAAGTCAGTTACATCTCCCTCTTGTCGCCTGCCTTTCTGCTGGGGGGAATCAAAGAGCTGCCTTGGCATATGCTGGGAGAAGCCCAAAGAATGGATCCTCTGTAATAGTAACTGTTAATAACAACTACAATTTCTTGAGTGTCAACCATGTGCCAGACAATGTCTACAGCAATTACATGTCTGTTTTCTCCCATTGCCTCTAAATACTACAAAAACACCCACTTTACAGATGAGGAAACTGAGGCTCCGAAATCTAACTAAACTGGCCAAAATCACTGTGTCAATATCCTAGGGCTGCCATGACAAATTACAACAAACCGGGTGACTTAGATGAGTAGAAATATATTGTCTCATAATTCTGGAAGTTAGAAGACTGAAACCGAGGTGTCCTCAGGGTTGGTTCCTTCTTCAGGTTCTGAGGGAGCATCTGTTCTGTGCCCTTTTCCTAGCTTCTAGTTGCTGGCAGTCCTGGTCTCATGGACACATCACTACCATCTCTACCTTCACATTCACATGGTTTTCATTTTTACATGTCTGTTCCTTTTCCCTTCCCTTCTAAGTAACTTGTCACTAAATTTAGGGCTTGTCCCAATCCAGGATGATCTCATCTTGAGATCTGCAGAGAGCTTTATGCCGAGTAGTCTCACATTTTGAGGTTCCAGGAAGACATATTTTCGGAAGGAACCACTTTTCACCCCCACTGAAGTGGTTCTTCACACAGCACTGGAGTGGTAGACCTGGCTCAGCCACTTAGGATCAACTGCCCTCTGCCATGGGCTTCTCATGTAGCCAGGAATGGCAGGTTGATGGTTGCTCTGCCAACAGGGGACAGCTTGGAGAGTGGACAGGTTAAGAAGAACATGGCTGGCTTCATGAAATTCTTCATCCATGTTGAGAAGGCACATTGTGTTTTGTCCCATTGTGAGACTTCTAGGTTGGACTTGGGGTTCTTTGAAATCAGATTATTAGTATGATTTCCATGAATCTGATTTTCAAACATCTTAGAACTGAAAGAGATCAGCAAGATCTCACAGATGTCAGACCACATTCATCGAATCAAATATGGAATCTTCTTGAGGATCGCCAGAGGACATGAGCACTGATGTCTACTGAGATTGTTTCATGGCCTGTTACAAAGTTCCAACACCTATCTTAGCTTGAAGTAGGCATTATGATCACCATGTAGGTGCATGAGAAAATAGGGGTCAGTGACATGAGGCCCTTTGACAAGAGACATCTGGAAAAACAGATTTGACCCAGGTCTGTCTACTCCAAAGACACAGCTCTTCTCAGCCCCACCAGACTGAGTCACTTTCTTTTTTTTTTTTTTTTTTAAGATTTTATTTATTTATTTGAAAGACAGAGATCACAAGTAGACAGAGAGGCGGGCAAAGAGAGAGGAGGAAGCAGGCTCCCTGCTGAGCAGAGAGCCCGATGCGGGGCTTGATCCCAGGACCCTGGTATCATGACCTGAGCCAAAGGCAGAGGCTTTAACCCACTGAGCCACCCAGGCACCCCCTGAGTCACTTTCTTGAGCTCAGAACTTCCCAAGAAAATAAGAATCACAGGGAATTACGTTCTCATAAAGTCAAACTGGACCTCCTCTCCTTGCAATGCACCTCTCCAGTCTGCAAAGATATGTCCACATCCATGATTCTACCTGGGGTAACTCCCATGATAATGATGCAGATGATCATGACATCATTGTTCCTGTGCTACAGATGGAAAATGAAGGTTCAGTCTACAGCCATACCACCCTGAACGCGCCCGATCTCGTCTGATCTCGGAAAATGAAGGTTCAGGGACTGGAGTTGGGAAGATAGCAGTGAGCAGAACTATTATAATCCCTGCCTTCATGGAGCCTATAATCTAGTGGGGAAAATAGAAGATAAAGAAGTCAACAAAAAGATTGTTCTAAATCATGATAAATGCCATAAAAGATTCGTGAACTGGGTGCTGATGTAGGGAATACTTGGGGAGGTAGCTGCGGAAAGTCTCTAGAAGGAGTGATGGTTAGCTGAGATCAGAAAGATGAGTGGCAACCAATAGTTGGGATGGAGGACATCCCCTCCCAGAGTGAATAGCATTTGAGAGGACCTGGGATAGGGAAGGTATTGGCATGTTCAAGGAAACAAAGAAGGATCATATCCTAGAGCACCTATAACTATAGGGAAGGAGAAGTGGAATGATGTCAGGGGATGTCAGGAGCCTCCGGGTCAAGGACAGGAGTTAAAACCTTATCCATGGGGAGCCACTGAAACATTTCAACAGGGGAAGACAGGATTTGACTTAAGTTTCTTAGAAGAATGCTGCACTGTGCTAGTGGATGGAAGATTGGGGCAGGGGCAGGGGAGGGGCAGGAGTGGAAGAAATAGGGGACAGGTAGGACACTCTCTCCACCTCCCAGGATGAGATGATGATGGCTTGGACCAGGGTGGAGCACCGAAGGTAGCCAGATGTGGTCAGACTCCAGAGAAATGCAGAGATGAATCTGCAGACAGAACTGATAGGACCTGCTAGTGGATTCATTTAACGTTCAAAGGACGGGGAAAAATTCACACAGTTCAGCCCCACCAGACCTGTCATTTTCTTGAGCTCAGATGAAAGCCTTCTCTTTATACTCCTTGGTTTCTTAGAGAACTTCCTTTTCCCAAAATACTGGAATTTCCATAAGAAAAGCTTTGCTCCAAACAACTTGAAGTCTAAAGAGAGTTTTGTAAGTTATGCACAGTAATCATAGGGAGGTCCCTAGGAGCTCATATCTGTGTGCTGTGTGGACTCCGAAACCTATAGGGAGAAAGGCTATCTCTTGCCCAGACGGAGAGCCACAGATTTTCCAGAGACCCCTGCAGGAAGTAGCATCTTGGAGATGGACATTGTGGAAGCCTCCCTTACAAATGAGCTTTCAGATGTCTGGGCACATTGCCTACAAACTAGCTTTATTCTCTCTTTTGGGAGAGTCACAAGTAAACCCATCCTTGTCACCTCTCTTTTGGGAGTCAGCCCTTACAGGATTAAAGGCTTCTGAAGGAAGCCCACCCTGCCCCACCCCAAATCACTTCATGATCATAAGTAGGCTGGAAATTTGTGAGCACATAAAACACAGGGTCCCCTACCATCATAGTGCCATTTGGAATCAGGTGATCTTGAATGTCTGACTTGAAGAGATCAATGAGAATACAAGCAAACTGAGGTCTAAAGTATCCCAGTGATTTGTCTTAAATAACACAATAATTGCAGGCTCCCACATGAAAAGGACAAGGAGACAACAGCCTTGAAAGCTATCTGGGAGACAGGTGTTGTAAAGAGCCTATCAGTGTGTAAACAGTAATACCCCATCTTAGTCAACACTGATGCCCAGATCACAGTACAGAGGGTGCATTGAGTAGGATCCACAAGTGTTTATTGAAAAAAACATTACATTTACTGAGGACTTACTCATGAGTATTGGGTCTCCATTCTGCTTTCCAGATGAGCATACCTTGAGCATAAAGAGGGGAAGGGATGGAATTGGAATTCGAACCCCATCCTCCTGGCCCCAGAGTCTGCACTCACACTGCCACCACTTTCTCTAGAAGCAAAGTTCACCTACAGGTCCACAAAGCATTTAATGGTTATTTCGGCTAATCTGTGAAGCCCCCACCTTCTGTGGGTTTTATAGCGTCCCAACTGAATGA
The DNA here is from genome assembly GCF_964662115.1 of Mustela nivalis. Lineage (NCBI taxonomy): Eukaryota > Metazoa > Chordata > Mammalia > Carnivora > Mustelidae > Mustela > Mustela nivalis. Next base: position 90,648,304 of record NC_139033.1, read on the forward strand.
CCACAATGCTGAGTGGCAGGACCATGTGGCCAAACAGCCCCAAAGTCAAGACATGAGGCCTCGTTCTGCCACTTCCTGGTCATGTCTTCCCTGGGGCCTCAGTTGCTATACCTACAAATATGATAGGGGAAAATGGTTGCCCTGCCACATAAATGGGCTGTAACCACACAAGGAGATAATGGAGAAGGTTTTTACCACCTGGAGAGTGCTCTGTTCATGAGTAGAACTAGGTTATTTTGAAAATTCTTTTGCTACTTGAAGTTCTCAGACATGTCATTTCCCAGGTCCTCTCCCACCCCAACCTATCACCTGGCAAACTCTAACCCCTCCTTCAGGACAGCATTGAAGTATCTCTTTCTCCAGGAAGCCTTCCTAAAACTTCCAAACCGAGCCAAATCTCCTATTGTGGGCTCTTGACACTTGCTGCATGTCTCCTTCAAATTGACCTGACATTTCGATACACTTTATTATCATCTAACTCCCATGACATAATAAGCTTATGAAGCCAAGATAATATCAGCCTCAACCACACCATGTGTCCATTTATTCACTGATTGAGGAACTGTGAATTGAACAGGTACTCTTCTAGAATGAGAGATGCAGTGGTCACAGAACAAAATGAGCTAGCATGTGGGGAGATAGATTATAAACAGTAAACATAACAGTGTACTGGCATGATAAGTGCTATGAAGAAACATACTACAAGATAATATAACTCATTCTTGGCCAGGAAGTGATCACAATGATTTGCTTACTTATTCAGTGATCCTACTTGCTGTGATCTCCTTCAAGAAAAATGTGTCTAATTTGTTCAATTATGTTACCTTGGCGCCTGGCCTAGTGCCCAGTATGTAGAAGGTACTTGGTAAATGTTTGATGATTTAATGAATGAATGGATGAAAACAAATAAATGAATCAATCAACCAACCAGTCAATAGATGAAAGAATAAATGTAAAAATGAATGGACAGACAGATGGAGAGATGGATGGACAGATGGATGGGTAATGGATGGATGGGTGAATAGAATAGTGGATGGATAGGTGGGTGGATGGATGTGTGGATGGATAGGTGGATGGTTGGATGGGTAAATGCATGGGTAGGAAGATGAGTGAATAAATGGTAGAGTAGACTCAATAATGTAATCCCCCAGATAGGTCAACATTTTAATCTGGAACCTGTTAATGTCACATCATGTAGGGATGTAGATGTGATTAAATTAAGGATCTTGAGATAGGGAGATTATCCCAGATTTTCCAGGTGGGCCTTATTTAATCCCAATATTGTTATAGGAGGGAGGCAGGAGGGGCAGAGTCAGGGGAGAAAGTGATGTGATGGCAGAGATTGGAGTGATGTGCTTTGAGGAAGGAGGAAAGGGCCACAAGATAAGGAATCCAGGAAGCCATTAGAAGCTAAAAAAAAAGGCAAGGAAATCAATTCTTCCCTTAGAGCCTCCAGGAAGAACCAGTCCTACCCACACCTTCATGTTACCACAGAACTGTAAATCTCCTGACCTCCGGAAGTATAAGAGAATAAATGTGTGTTGTTTTTAGCCACTAAATTCATAATAATCTGCTACAGCTGTAACAGGAAACTAACACAGATGTGTAGATAGATGGGTAGTGGATGGATGAATGGTAGCATGGGTGGTTGGAGGAACACCATGCATGTTCAGAGGGATGGACAAAGTACAGAGTAGGAACAAAAACCTGATCTTGGGCCACCAGATCTTGGAGCTCAGAAGTTGCTACCAGAATAAACAAAAGCTGAATCCCCCCCCACACACACACACACAGGAGAAAAACCAGAGCAAGGTGTTCCAGGGCAACTTCATAAATACTCACAACAATAAGGGTTGACATCAAGTCATGAATGGTGGCTTGATAGCAGGTGTACATGCAGCCATGTCTTCCCACAGTCTCAAGTCTCTCATGGACTGTCTCACAGATGACAGTCCATGCCCAGCAGTCATTGGTGCAACCTCTCTCCTCGGGTGTATCCTCCTGACATCAGCCTGAGCAGTGTGGGGTGGTAGGAAAGGGGCCAGGTTTGGTGTCAGACAACCAGGTGACTTCCAGCTCTGCCATCTGCCAGCTGTATATGTTTGGGTGATTTGCTTTTCTCCAAGCTCAATTCCCTGGGACCACACTGGAAGAACTAATTGCAACCTAACAGGGTGAATGGGGTATTAAATGGGATGCAAAGTGTCAAGTGCTCCTCCTAGTCTGGGCACACAGTCAGTGTTCAATTAGCTGCAGATATTCTGCTGCTATATCACTGTTTACTTAACCCATCCCCTATGGGTTCCATTTGAGCCACTTCCAGTTCTCCCTCTATTTTGAACACCACAACAGAAATGCCTGTAGTTACTGTTTTGCATACACCCATGATTAATCCCCTAAGGTACAAGCTCCAGAAGTAGAAGTTGCTGAGCCAAAGGAAATGAACACTTTTATGGCTTTTGATACATAGAGCCAAAAAGTAGATGGGACTGGGACCCCCTTGTAACTATCATTCCACAAGCATTAGTGAATGTTGGAGTTGCCAGATTTAGGGATGGTCCCTCTCAGATCAAGACACAGTCCAGATATTTTCAGACCAGCTATTTGTTTTCCTTATTGTACAGATGGGGGAAACTGAGGCCCAGAGAGGAGTAAGAACTTGCCCAACATAAGGCAGGTAGAATAAGAGCAGTGATTTAAAACACACACACACACACACACACACACACACACACACACACACAACAATTTTGAAATCTGGAGATGCTGCATGCTGTGATAAACACCCGGCAAGTAGAAGACCATCCTCTGTTCACAACACTTCTCCTGGTTAGGTATCATCATCCCCTTTATACAGATGGTAGGACAGGACACCCCAGAGAAGTGGAACAGTTAGCACAACTTGACAAAACCCCTAAGTGGTGAGGGTGGGATTTGAACCCAGGCATCCTGACTCCAGAGCCTGTGCTCTAACCACTAGGCTGTATCCACACCCTGGAATGTCTGACGCAGGAATTAAGAGCTGAATGGTCATTAGACTGGGAGGGTTGTGTTTGGGGCAGTCCCGCAGGGAATGGGTGGAAGCATTCTCATGGAGTTTGTTCCAATGTGATTGCTCAGAATCCCTCTGCCCCCCCCAGACTCCTGATAAGCCCACACACCCAGCCACACACCATATGTAATTTTGTGCCTAGCTGGACCATAAAGTGGATGGCACTGTCAGCTTCCAAGTACCTAATCCCCCAGTGAGTGGATGCCCAGAGCCACTCGTGTAAATTTCAGCTCCAAAAGATGTTTGGCACATGCCAAGTTCTGCTCTCCCCTGACACCCCATGCCACTGGAGCGCCAAAAAGGGAAGCTTGAGCTTGCTTTTGTTGCTCACTTGCGAGTTATCTTAGGTCTTCCTGCAAAGTAGAGACCACCAGGGAAGTCAAGAAACCTGTGACAGCTTCTTACACAGCTTTGTAGCGACCCAAGGAGAAGCCACAGAAGTGCTTCGACTCCTAACTCTGCCTCTTGCTTGCTGTGTGACTTTAGAAAACTGACATAACTTCTCTAGGCATCCCCTGTCCCATCCATAGCAAAAACATCTTTAACATCCCCACTGGCTCTACTACGCCACTTCCTTAAATGGCCCCAGACTCAGGAGTCTCCCTGTGACAAACTTGCCACCAAACTCAGCCTTTGCCAGAAGTCATACACCCCTCGCCACTACTGTGGGCCACAGCCTCTGCCCCCTCCCTCCACACATCTGGAAATTAACTTCATAACTTCCCATTTCGCCGTTGCTCCGTGAATAACCATAAATCACCGTTGGTTTGGGTTGCATATTTTTATACATCGCCCTTTTAATGTCTCTCAGAAAATATAAATAAAGCATACATAACCATTAGAACACTCCGAATCCTGAAAAGTACATAAGAATTTATTTGTCTCCATGTGGATCATACATATTGTATTAAAACCGCATAAAGGGGTTTAATAAAACGGCAAAAAGAGAGGCAAGAGAGCAGCATCTCAGGCAGCGGGGAGAGGTGGAAGTGATCTTTCTTTGATGCCTGTTAAATGTTCCAGCAGATGAACCCTATATTCTGCCAGGAAATGAGTTTGCCACCGGCCTATTGGGCCTGTCGTAAGAGGTTGGTCTCACCACGGTCATCCCTCTTCCGCGCACGGCAATACATTACGCCGCCTCAATTTTTCATTCCTTGCTGCCCGAAATGCAAATTTCTTCTCTGTTGTTTATATTAGGTTTTCAAATATATGGAAATCCAGAGATCCGGAGGGAAATGCCAGGGCCAGGGAGGCACTCAATCTGTCTTTCTCCTCTGACTGACTTCCTTCCATCACTTACATAATGTGTGATGGGGGCTGAGTGTGGAGTATGGGGGACCAGGACAGAACAGTGCTCCCCACAGTAAAGGACAGCAGAGGACAGGTTCTGAATGGGGGGCTGCGCTTGGAGCCACAAAAGTCTGGAGCGGCCTCATTAAGTGTGTTCGCCAAGTACCCACAGTGCCGCAACTACTCCAGACACTGTGGGCAAAGAGATAGGGCCCCCAATCCCTGTCTATGCGGAGACATCAAGGGAAAGTCCTTGTATTTGGCCATAAGAATATATTGAGCATCCACTGCATACCAGGGATGGTAAACACAGTGACATCTTAGCCTAAAGGTTCATTTTATTCTTGTGCACTGACACAGGGAGAAGCTTCAGACCAAACATCTCGTCTCAATGTCCCAATCATCCTGCGGCGTAGTCATCACTTCAGTTTGGCAGATAAGAAATGGTGATTTCCTGTAACATACTCAATCACACAGCAAGGAAGGGCGAAGGCTGAGTTGTGAACTCTGGCCCTTAGAAGCACCAGCGCCATGGTGTTCTGCATCAGGGATCAGCAAACTCTTTCTCTAAGGGGCCAGATAATAAATATTTTAGGCTGGGTGGTGGAGGGCACCTGATCACTGTTGCAATGACTCAACTCTGCCACTATATTGTAAAAGAAGCCACAGCAGATAGGTACACAAACAGGCATGGCTGTGTTGCAATAAAACTTTATTTGTAGAAACACAATGGATTGAAATTGGTGTGTGGTCAGTAGTTTGCTGACCCTGCTGTCCCAGGCTGACTCTGACATGACTAGGGATTCAGTGTTTCACGGTGATTCACCAAGATCACATCTAACAGATGCCGATATTCTGGGCATCGATTAGGTCTACTAGGAAATTTCATTATTTTCACCATAATATGCATAGTATTTTTCCAACCTCAGAGCAACCTGGTGAGGTAGGGATTTTACTTGTCCTTGTTTATGAAGGGGAGAACAAGCTCAGAGAGCACTCGGGCTTAGGTTCACAACTGAGTCAGTAGCCGGGCTGGGATTCAAACCCACTGAGCTACAGACCTTCTTCTGGTGGGGGACATGTAAGGAGCTTGGGGGCAGCTTGACAGAGAGCAGAGGCTGCTCCTGTGGGAGTGGGATTGTTCTGGGAGTCAGAAGTAGGATGGAGGCAGATATCAGCTAGGACTGAGCTTCAGCTGTAAGTCTGTGTGGCCAGTGGGAGAATGGGAGCCCACTCCCCACCTGCCCTTCACCCAACAACCACACTCAGGGAGAACACTGTATGAGTGATGATGGAAGCAAATGTGGAGATAATGCTTCCACAAGCCAAGGAACTCCAAAATGGCTTGCAAACCACAAGAGGCCAGGGAGGATGCATGGAACAGAGTCTGCCTCCACCCTTAGGAGGAATCAACCCTGCCAATACCTTGATATTGGACCTCTACTTTCCAGAACTGTGGGAGAAAACATTTCTGTTCTTTAAGCTATCTGATCCACGGTACTTGATTATGGCAGCCCCAGGCAACCAGTTGAAAGCCAGATACACAAGGTCCCTAACCCCATGGAGCTTGGGGACCCTAGTGTATTAGGAAGACATCAGCTGCTCTAACAAGGAGAGTCCACAGTCTCGGTGGCATCACACAGCAGAAGTGCATTTCTTGCTCTCCTGGGTTCCAATCAGCAGCAGGATGAGACTGAGGCTCCATCTCCATCAGCAAGCACTCTTAGGTCATGATCCAGCTCAGCAGTGAGGGGATAGGGGGTGGGGGGATTCCCATGGCCTGAAAGTGGTGAACAACACTCCTACTCTCATCCCACCAGCTAGCACAGAATCGACCCATCCCAAAGAGGGGACACTGGTAAAATTGCAGTCTAGCAACACGCCCAGAAGGAATGGAGAATGGGTTTGCAACAACTAGCTAGTTTCTGCAGTGCTTGGCATCATAGGCGGATAGAGGAAGATGAATTGGACATAAACCCAGCCCTCAAAGAACCCCACATTCTGGGAGGCAAGACACAAACAGAGTCCTGGAGTGCTAGAACTAGAGATATCCTTGAGCCCACTGTTTAGAAAAGCAAGGACACAGGTCAGAATCACTACTTCCTGGAATGCTTGCCTATGGCTCCAACTAGTCATTGACGCCAGCTTGCAGAGGTACCACAACCCTGCTCTGGGTCACCAGCATCCCCAATTCAATATAGGATGATGAACTATGGGGGAAGTATATGAGTACAGTTAAGGACTGCCTGCAGGCTAGCAGCTAGAACCCTGAACCCTCCTCTGGTCCTCATGTCAACTTCCCGGGGTCTGAATGATTTCCTCCACTCCATCAATGAGGGAATTAGAGTCCAGAGAGGTGAAGCTACTTGCCCAAAGTCACACCAAAAAAGAGTTGAGAAGTTCCTATTGGACTCCAAAAAACTAGTCTCTTTTCTCTATGCCTCATGGAAAAGAGGTATACTTGTGACCAATGAGCACATAAAAAAGATGCTCAACATCACCAATCATTAGAGAAATAAATGCAAACCCAAACTACAATGAAGTATCACCTCACACCCATTAGGACAGTTTCTACCAAAAACTTTCTGTTTAGAAAGCAGGAAATAACAAGTGTCAATGAAGAAGTGAAGATATTGGACCCTTTGTGAATTTCTAGTGACATATAAAATGTTGTGGCCACTGCAGAAAATAGTAAGGTGTTTCTCAAAAAAATTTAAAAGTGGGGAGGGGGCGCCTGGGTGGCTCAGAGGGTTAAAACCTGTGCCTTGGGCTCAGGTCATGATCCCAGAGTCCTGGGATTGAGCCCCACATCGGGCTCTCTGCTCAGCGGAAAGCCTGCTTCCTCCTCTTTCTCTATCTACCTGCCTCTCTGCCTACTTACAATCTCTGTTTATCAAATAAATAAATAAAATCTTTAAAAAAAAATAAAAAGGGAATTACCGTGCGACCCAATGATTCCACTTCTGGGTGGATACCCAAAAGAACGTAAAGCACAGACTGAAGAAATGCTCACGCGCGCCCATTCACAGCAGCATTACCACAACAGCTAAAATGTGGCAGCAACTGTCCTCAGATGGATGGTTGGATAAACAAAATGTGGTCTATGCACACAATGAAATATCATTCAGCCTGAAAAAGGAAGTTCTGACACACACCACTGCTGAGATGAGCCCTGAGGACTCACGATGCTAAGTGAAAGGAACCACTCGCAGAAGGACAGAGACGGGATGGTTCTGCTTCTGTGAAGCACCTAGAGTAGTCAGATCCATGAGCAGAAATGGGAACAGGGGGCCACCGGGGGCTGAGGGAGAAGGACAGGGGCTTAGTGTTTAGTGGAGACAGACTTCCAGTTTGGGAAGATGAAAAATTTGGGAGATGGATTTTGGTGGTGCGTATGCAACATTGGGAATGTATTTAATGCCTCTGACCTTAAAAATGGTGAAGATGGTGAATTTTATGGGGTGCATATTTTATGAAAATTTAAAAAGAGAAGGAGAGGTGGGACACTGTCACTCAAGCTTGTGGGTTCAGAGAGGGTGGGGAGGTGGCCGGGGGCCAAGGGTAAGGAATTGGCCAGGAATCCCTAGTGAGAGCCTCAAGGCTGACACTTCCCAGCTCATGGCCCTGAGCTAGTTCACCTGCTATCCACGAAGCAGCTAATACCCCCATCAAATAGGAACATTACTTGCCTCTTCTTCCTCTCACTGCTGGGTCTGAAAATGCTCTATGAACTCAAAATTGCTGTTCTCTGCACTATTGCCATTTTTTGTGCACCTTGTGGTCAGTGGAGGGCTACCTTTCTATCCTCTGACCCGAGCCGAATGCCTGCCCTCCCACCGGAATTCCATTTCTGTCCTTCATGCACTTAGCAACGGCAATGTATCCCAAGAAGGCATGAAAGGGTCCCCTGCATTGCACCCAGAACATGGCTCAGAACAGATGTGGGGATACTCATGGTCCTGTAACCAGTCCCTGGAGCTGGAAATAATAGCGGCGTCTCCCTTTATTAGAGCCCTTTCCCCTTTAGAAGGGAAATGAGGGGGCTGCATCTTTAAGGGATAAGACACTGAAGCCAGAGGAACAGAGGTGACCTCAGACTGGGTTTAGCACCATAGAGCTCCTCCTCACCCCCAGAATTTTACCCAGCCCCAAAGGCAAGAGTGGGGAGGACTATGCCTGTCTGAACCCCAGGGTCCTACATTCCAGACCACCCCACAGCAGGTAGAATCCTCCTTCCATTCTGCTTCCCTCCAAAGTGCCCCTGGAGTCTTTCACTTATTTACTCCCCCTCTGAGAGATAGATACTGAGTTACCATCATGTCAGGACACTGGAGAACCTGCTGCCATTCTGAGGCTCTCTGTAAAGTGCTCGCCAGAGTCAAGCAACTGGTGAGCCTCCTACACCTGATTGCTTTCCCCCAGGGAAATGTCACCATCAGAATTTCTGAGATCACAGGTCAGGGATGCTGACATCTCTTTCCCCTTCCTTCCACCTGGGCTCTCTAGATGGATGCCCCCACCATCAGGGTCTTTGGCTCCTGATCTCCGTGTGGATCTATCCATCATTAACCAAGGTCAAGTCACAGGTGCCTCCAATCATTTCTCAATTATGGGTGGCCCAGCATCATAAAGTGGGCTCTGCTTGGCTCATATTAATTAAATATCACAGGTTCTAGGGAAGGAGCCAGGAAGGGAAGCTTGGTAGCCAGTGTCTCTGGAGTAGCAGCTCTTTTTCGAGGTAAAAACATATTCATTCATTCATTTGACAGAAATTTATTAAGCTCAGACATGTCTGTGTGCAGGCACTGTGCTAGTCTCTGGATATCCAGGGGCAAAAAAAGACTAACACAGATTATGCCCATGGTGCAGACCCCCCAGTGGTAAGGCCCTCAGGCTTCAAGACATATATCTATGAACCAGCTTGATAGCCAGTAGGAAAGCCTCCAGTCCCAGTAGACAGAAAGAAGAGATTTGGGGTGAGAGGTACATGAGGATGACCCTCATTTATGAATCCACTAAGCATACATGATGGAGACCAGAGACAGCATGGCTCAGAGCAAGAAGCACAGCCCCAAGAGTAAGAAGACCTGACTTCTGAGGATTTCTTCAGCCCTATCACTCTGACTCTGTGACTTGCCCTTTCCTTTTGGCACTTCCCTTACCACTGTCCAGGAAAAAAAAAAAAAATAGCTCACTCAGGAAATGTGTCATCTCATGACATCATCACCACCAACCTGGAGGCATCTTTCTCTTCCTTCTTGATCCTACACAAATAAGGCCTTGGATGAAGTCGTTTGCCCCAAACCTCCCTGTGAGAATGGGAACATTGTAGGGCTGCTACTTATGTAGAAGAAACAAGAGTCTGTTCTGCATCTTTGGCATTCTACCTATCTCTCCATTCCAATTTCCTTTTTCTTTTCTTTTCTTTTCTTTTTTTCTTTCTTTTTTTTGTAAACAAAATTACTTTTTTCTTTCATAATATGGATTTTATTTTATTTATTTTTGTAAGACTCTTAATGTAATGTCACATAACAATATTTTGACCTATGCACCATGCAGCTCCAATACAGGCTAAAACTTGATAAGCTTCCAAACATCTTGGAATATAGTTAATTGTAGCTCTAATTGTAGCTAAAGTGCTTGGGAACTCTCAAACATCTGTGTATCACCATTCCCATTTCTCCCTTCCTTTCTCTGCATTCATTCATTGAGATAGAGCAGGAAAAGCCCCTAAAGTGTGGTCCATGGGAAACACTTGGCACATTACCCCAGAGAGGGCATCCACACGCATGTCTCCAGATGGTGAACACCAAGACTGGGACACCAGCACAGGCCAAATGCTGGACTCACACTTCTTCATTTGAGTTTCCCAGGAACCAGTAAGTGGGGTGCATTTGGCCCCACTTACAGACGACACTCAGACTCACAAACAGGAAGCTACTTCCCAAAGGTCTCCTGGTTCACACAGGACAGAGTGGTGGTCCCAGTCTGGGCTTCCCTGACTCCAAAGTCCTGTTGTCTCTACCACACTGTTGAGGGAAAATGTCTGGGGAGAGACCAGACAAGTGAAAAGGGAAATGAAAGTTCAGGTAGCTGGCAGACATGCTTTGGAGAAAGGCCTCTCCAACTTGTGAGTTCGTGAAGGGGAAAGATGTTTCAACTCCTACCCTGAGCATTCCAAAGTTTAGGATTCCAGCAATGAACACCCCGGCTGCCTTAATGAAATCTGATTACAGATACAAATAAAACTCCGGCCCTACCCCGCAGACATCCCCGACCAAATCATGTATGGGCGACAACTGAAAATAACAGCTAACATTTATTGGGTGTCAAGGGCTGCTCTACATTCTTTACTTGGATCGATTTTGCTCTCATAATAACCCCGTAGGTTAAACACCTTTGTTTTACAAATGAGGAAACTGAAGCACAGAGATTAACATAACTTGTCCATAACTGCATGGTGAGGTGGTGGCATGGCAGTATCTGAATTCTGGTGCTTGGGGCTGGAGCCCAAAGCTTTCATTTCCAGGAAATATCACTTTCTCAAGTGCATGGCAATAGGGAGTTAATTGAGTAAATGAGGAGACATCCACCCACCGGAATACTGCACAGCCATCAAAAATAAAGCTGATAATAGACAGCTGTCAACAGAAAAAAATGCAGAATGAAGAAGTCAGACACAAAATTATACATTGTATTATTTCAACAGTATCTAAATCTGCCAAGGAAAGATTGGAGGAGAATATTCCAAAATCAGTTCAGCTATCTATATATTCGTCCGTCCAGCCATGCACCCATCCATCCACACACCCATCCACCCATCTATCCATCAATATACCCTTGGATCCATTCATCCCTCCATCCATCTATCCACCCATCCACACACCCATCTATCTATTGATCCATCCATCCATCCCTGTATACATAAATATATTCATCCACTCACCCACCATTCACCCATCCATTCATTCAATGAGTACCTATTGATCCCTCTTTATATCTATCGTCCCTGAGATGACCATTGGGATTATAGAATTAATGAACCACATAAGAGTATTCCCTGACCACCTGGAGCAATCTGCCTAGTCAGGGTGACAGTGATCCAACAAATAATGTCACATACAGGCAGCTAATGCTGATTGTGACATGTGTGATGCAGGACACCGGCAATGGCATCAAGGGTCAAGGGTACAATCCTAAATTGGAATGAGGAGGAGGACAGGGAGGACTTCCAGGAGGAAGGGGTGTTTCGGCTGTACCCTGAAAGGAGAGTTGGAGTCACTCAAGGAAGAAGAAAGGAAAACACTCTAGCCAGAGAGACCAGCAGTTTTCAAAGGTCTCAGGAGTGGAGAATTTGAGCTCATTCCAGGGACAAAGGGAAAGCCAACACTGCAGGAATGGGTAAGCAAGGGGTGGGGAAGGGATCATTTTGCCTGGGGTCTGAGATTAATGGTGATTCTTTCTTCCTGTCTTTGCAATGAGCATGAATTTCTTTAGTAATAAAGACAAAGGCTTGAAGGGGGTTAAAATAAAAAGAATGAAGCTTCCTGAGAAGAACAGAAAACCTAAGAAGAGGTCATCATTATGGAAAAGAGACTGAGGCCAGAAACAGACCTGGGGCTGACAAGGGAGGTAGACCTAGCCCAGATGGACTCCCCACTCTAGCCTTCCTTCCTTGCAGGGCCCTCCTCTGGGGACTTAGAGCAGGGGTACTGGGAAGGGGGGAGAGTTGGAAGAATCTGGCATGTGGAATAGATATTAATGTCACAGGAGGGGGAGCTGGGGGGAGGGCAGACTATTAAAATTCTGTAGTCCTGAAAAATACATAAGTCTAAAATAAGACTAATGAGACATTTACTGGTGTGGTTGCCTTGCATTAATGACCCTGCTGAGGATAGGATCGCAGAAGGCTTTCAATGTAATTACCAGGCTAATGATTAGCTGTGACATCACTGGAGACTAGAACGCAGACCTTGTTTTGGATTGCTTTCAAAGTCAGGACGCCACTGACCACCTCGCCGCCTGAGCAATCTTGGTTGCCTGCACCCTATCCCCTGTACCCTCCTCCCATTGCTGCAGCCTGTGGCTTCCAGCCAACACCTCCCCAAAGCTCCCTACTCACCCCCCATGCTTACATTCCTGGACATGTTAAGAAGGCTTCTGGGACCATGAACTTGAAGCAGAAATTTGTCAGCACCAGTGGGGGGTGGGGGTCGAGTGCCTGGAAAAGTAAGAGCTGCGGGTATGTCCAGAAAGAATCTTTAATGAATAAGTGATGCATTAACCGATGAATGCTTTCAAAACCCTTCTGCCCCATGAGACCCGAGCAAGGCACAGCAGGCAGCATATAATGCTTTATCTCGGAGAATCATTGGCTCTGAGCCCATCCGGCCCACCCACTTGAACAGATGGGGGATGCTGAGGATCAGAGAGGAGAACTGGTTTCCTGAACATCACCCAGCAAGCTTTATATTCTCCATGTGGGTTATAGGAAAATAAAAGTGGGGAAATGACAATCTTACCCAGCCTTCCCTCTCCTGGAATCCGCAGCTCTCTAAACTCCTAATTACATGCCCTATCGTCAAAACTCAGAAGGAGTTCTTACTTGCTGTTGACCTTTGATTAGGACTTTGATTAGGACTCATGCCTTCCAGTGTGGGATTAGGGAAAACAGCCCAGATAAGATCTGCTGACGCTAGCTGTAATACAGCTAAAAGACTTGGATATTTCTTTTATAGGTGCTGTGATATCAAGGAAGCAGTTCAGTGTAGAGATATGGCTCCTCGTCTTCAGACTACCTACAACACTAGAGACACATAGATTTTCAAAGAGGATAACATGTCTTCTTTATCAAAAATCTATGCAGAATCAGGCTATAAGAAACACCCACCAGGATGGAGGAGTAATCCTAGAGGAAGGAGAAGCTGGTCCAGAGCAATGTAAGGAACATTTTGGATTAAGTGGTTCAGAACCCAAACTCTGAGGAATAGGATAATTTTGGAGCTCTTCTCTTGCGTGAGTTCAGCAAAGGGCCATAGATAGTGCCTTAAAAGAGTCAGTGACCTAGACAGTACATTTCCAATGAAACAGTTACTGGAGCACAGGGGACTAGAGCATTGGGGGGTAGGGGGGGTGTCAGAATGTAGGGAAGCAGTAAATGGAGAAGTTGGGCACATCCAGAGAGGAATTGATTCAGAGAAACCCTTCAGCAACACTAAAAATATCCCTGGATAGTGGCTTGTATAATTTGATGCATTTAATTTCTCAGTTGCCAGAGCTTACATTCTAAAATCTGCCCCCTTCTTAGTACCTCGCCATTAGTGCACATTGATTGCACACCTGGAAGAGCATAGTTGTGGGAAGTAGGGTCATCTAGAAGAATGGACAGAGGGAATAGGATTGGACAGATCCCTCCTCTCACTCATTCACACAGGAAGGAACTGCAGACTTGGCTGGGACAAAACTGGGCCAAGTTCACATGCATTCAGCCCTACCATGCCACATTGGAATCCTCCCTTTTTGCGTCTCGATTTTTACAATTCCAAGATGGCGGGCATAACAAATGCTCCAGCTTAGAAGGTAAACTAGAAAGGAGGGGATGTCTTAAGCAATCATTACAATAGCACAGTCAACTGTTCTGTTTGGGGAAAAGACAATTGTAAAGGAGAGCTGGTTTTTCTTGAGAACTGAATGTGTCAGAACTCAGCAGAGAGACAGCTGTGAGGTCATGGTAGGTGCTGGGAAGAGAGTAAACCCCACCCCAACACACACCCTCATATACCCAGGCTTATAGATATAGAGAGTGGCCCTATTCCTTTGGAGTCTAGGTCAGATCTAGGTTTTCCCTTGAAAAATTCCAGTCATGTCTGGTGGCACAATCTGCCTCCACCACCCACCAGATCTGCTGCTTCCCAGATCTAGCTCACCCTTAAAGATGATCTCAGAATGTAAAAGTCAGAGACATTTCCAGCATTCAAGTCTTGATTCTGTCCCTTTCCAGCCAGGGAGTCTTTGGAAGAGTGAGTTAAGTCCTCATAGTGCCTTAGGTCTGGATGTTTGAACTCCTGGATCTTGCTTATCTCATTCTGAAAATGGTCATAGCAACTATTTTAGATGCTGGAGGCAGAAACTCTACTATATGAACCTGGAGGTCTCTCTTAGGATCTGGGACTTCTTTTCTCAATTTGTATCACCTTTGAGGCTCTGCTCCTCAGATAACTGGACATGTTTTCTCAAAGACAATAAAATCATAAGGAAAGTATGTATAAACTTTGGTTACAAACAGTCTGAGTCCTACCCCCTTACAAGCTGTGATATCTTGGATATCTTTTTTTTTTAAATATTCTATTTAAGGGAGAAGCAGGTTCCCTGCTGAGCAAGGAGCCCGATGTGGGACTCAATCCCAGGACTCTGGGACCACGACCCGAGCCGAAGGCAGCTGCTAACCAACTGAGCCACCCAGGCGTCCCTTGGATATCTTTCTTCATCTTCACACTTCATGCCTCCAACTATGGATTAGATACAATAAAGATACTGTCCTGAGATGTGCTCCCTAAAAGGAGAAACTAAGACTGGGACTGAGGCCAGGATGGGGCAATCCACATGTCCAGAGTGTGAAATGTAAAGAAACGCTCATCCTCATACTCATACAAGCACAAAGCCAGCCTTTGAGAGTGAGGGCCTCCTTGAATTTTATGAGCTAAGTGCCATGCTTGCCTCACACTGGTCCCATCCCTGAGTACTTGTGTAAGAAATTGATGAGGACTCTTGTGCAAGAAATTGATTGTGGGAGAGCTCCAGAGAAAAATTAGTGAGGGTTGGAGGAGCTGGATAGCAATGAAGAAGAAGCCAAGCAGAGATGTGGTGTCTGGTAAGGTCCAGTTTCTGCCTAATCCCACAGGGAGCTCTAGAGCATCAGTGGTGCCAAAATGTGGTCCTACAGGAAAACAAGGGAGCTCTTGTAAGAGTTAGCCATTGACTACAGACTGTTCCTGGGTGTGCATAACTGTCCAGACATTTCTGAACAAGGTGGCTCTAGAGCAAGTCTCCAGAAGGGGAGAAAGTTTGAGCCATCAACCACCAGCACTCATAGAAGCTGGGGACTGGGTGTACAGGCCAGGTATACAGGAACTGCAATGTCTACTACAGGTAACTACACCATAGGTGGGTGGCTATGAGGTTTCAAGAAGGAGATGCTTATGACTTATCTTGTTTTGATGGCACATAGAAGGTTCTCAACAAAGCGTAACTACTACTACTTTGGACAAAACTCCAAGCTCCAGCAGAGCAAGCTCCATCTCCACCTTCTTCTCTGTTCTATTCCCCATGCCTAGTTCAGGGTTAGGCTCATGGAAGCTGCCTCGTTATTTGTCAGATGAATGCATTGTTGCTACTAGTCTCCACGATTACCATTATTCTGGCCGATTCTGAGCCTGCAAAGATACGGCAACTAGATTGGATTGCTCTTTCCAAACTGGAGTTGGCCTGATAATTCCAGGGGAGAAGATCTTGGATTTTATTTGGCTTTTGTTATTTTCCTTTTGACTTTCCAGGGGATTTAATACTCAAGGAAGGTTTTCAGCCTCCCACACCCTAAAGCAAGTAGCCCACTCTGGCAACTTCTCTGCTCTGTCTAGCTCTCTGCAGACCCTTGGCATCCTCAGACCTCTTGCAGGCCTTTGGCCATCCCCAAACCAAATTTCTAGGCAGTCACGGGGGAACAGGGACTCTTTCTCCAGGACACAGCCATCCCTAGCTCCCAGATTCTGATCAGAGCCTCCTGACCTTGTCAAATCCCTACCAAAGTACATCCAGGGATGGAAGTTCTCTTTTCACATCCTGGAGTCCAAACTTTCTTTTTTTTAGAAACAAGTCTACAACATTGGGTTAGGAAATCTGTATGAACCACTTACTATCTTTGGGATACAACAAGCACAGTGTGCCATTCTTTTGCTGTGTGACTTCAGACAAATCACTTCACCTCTATGAGCTGCATTTTTTAAACCATATAATGAGGATTATTAATTATCTCACCAGGTTGCAGTGAAGATTGGATGTGAGACTTTGGGAAAGAGAATTTGATCAGTAACTCCTTTGCTTTAGAAGTGTCAGTGGCTCTGTATTGATCTATGATGAAGTTCAATCATTTACAATGCCCACAAGGTCAAGCCAGGTTTGTCTTCTGGCTGCATCTCAAGTCTGTCTGAGCCCTGATTCTCCATGGCCTAGACACCTTAGCTTCATTTCTTTCATTTACAAGTTCCAAACATCCTATTGTCTCAGGGCCTCCATATATGTTTGTCATCTGCCCTCTATCATCTGCTAAATACCTGCACACTTGACCAAGTTAACTCTAACTCATCTTTCAGCTCTCATTCCAAATGTCACCTCTTCCAGGCAGTCCTCCATGACCTCTGCCCAAGCATTAGAGGTCTTCACCACTGCTTGTTCTTCCCCTTCAGGTACTTTTTATGTAATTGGTATGATGGCCTGTTTGGTTCTGTCTGACCTACCAGACTGTGGGGTCCATGAGGGCAGCACTGTGTCTGGATGTTCAGCCCTGTACCCCCGGTGACTGGTACTGAGTAGGTGCTCAATAAATACATGTTGAATGAATTATTGGTACCTCCATAGATCACCTAATGTAGATGTCCTAGACATCCTTTCTTAGAGCCTTGTTTGGTGGGTTCTAGTGATTGTAATTGCAAACAGATGTTGCCCCCCCATCTCCCTTCACCCCGCCTTTAGCTGCCTGCCTGCTTGGATGCTATATATTTTCGAGGCATTACCCTATGTGATGTGCATTCACGCCATCCCCGGCAGTTCAATCTTCCCCTCCCCAGCGTCCATTGGCATAATCAGCAGGGGCCTGCCCAGAACCTGCCAAGCTTGTATTAATGTTGGCTCATGAAGAGATTTATTTCTTCCCAGCATAGCTCAGGCTAGTCCCGGCTCAGCTAAGACTCCCCACACCCTTCTGCCCCTTACCACACATGCACATGAGCTCAGTGTTGAGCTAGTTCTGATCAGCTTTCGGGAGGGGAAGCTCCTTGGCCTTTGCCAAATAGACAATTAACCCCAAGAGTTTCAGAACCTCTACATGATTGGGACTGAAAACCTGTTTCCCACTCTGCCAAGGGCCACTAACACATTGAGAATATGGCCTCAGTTGGAGGTTTAAATGCAAACCTTAGAGTCAGACAGTTGTGTGATTTGAGTGGATAATTTACCTTTCTGGTTGTCAGTTTACTCATTCATAAAAAGGGGATAATATTGGGTGAAATATGTCATAAAGTTGCATTCTTATTAAAAGTATAATTCAGAAAGGGAGAACAAAACAGACTGTGCCCATACAGGTGGGAGCAGCGTAGGACTGTCTATTCTCACTTCAGTTCAAGATGGAATTAATATGCAGTCTCCAGACAACACTTGCCCCAGCTACAATAACATATACTCAGCAGGTAGAAAGACAATAACATCTGCCCCAGATTCATGCAGCAGCTCTATTCACCTGATTCTGTCCTTACCACATATTCCTGAACTCTGTTCATGCCAAACTTTTCACTGACCCCGAGACACACCACTTTTGCAACATGCTATTCCCTATGCCTAGATTTACCTTCCACCTAATCTCTGCCTTGGAAAACCTATATTCATCCTTCAAAGCCTATATCTAAAACTTCCAAGTGTTTGTAGTTGCCCCAGCTCCCTCAGCCCCAAGCAAAGATCATTTCCTGTGTTCCCTCAGAATCTCATAAAAAGTTTTATTCTAGCACTTTTCACAGTGCATCACCATGACCTGCATCTTCCATCAAATGGTGAAGATAAGGACCCTGTATATATTCAGTTACCAAATGTCTGGTCCAGTGCCCAACAAATAAGAGAAATTTATTTCACGTTTGTATGAACTTTGCATCTCCAGAGTTTAACAGCAAAACTGGGACATACCAGTTACCTAATGAATGTTTATAGAATTAATTCTATATTTAACATTTAGCTTAACTGCTATATATGACAAACCCCATTATTTTTGCAGCTCAAGAAGTGTAGGTGTATCTTGCTCAGCTGATGATACAGTGGTTCCGTTCAGTAGAGAACTGGGGGTCAGGGAGGGACTAGGCTTCACTTGTTCATTCAGGGAACCAGTATATTGATGGCTTTTCCAATTTCAGCAAGTGGCCTTCTAGGATCACCCTGGGTGTTGGTACCCACCTGACAGGTTGGGGAAAGATTATGGAAGATAACAGGTAGGAAGATCTTATGAGCCAGACCCAAATCACTTCTTCTCACATTCCACTGGCTAGAATTCAGTCAAATTAGATTCAAAGGAGGCCAGAAAATGCAACCTAACTGTGTGCTCAGGAAGAAGAGGAAACAGATTTGAAAAGAAACTTATCCATCCTGCAAACTAGCTAATCATCAATAAGTATTCAAATAGATAAGCAGTAAGTTTTTCTCTATCTGGATTCCAGCACAATGTCTGCATGTAGTATATGCTTATTAAACAGTTGAAATAATTCATTCTGTATTCTCAAAGATTTACATAGTGTCTCGTTTGGGGACAGTACTCAAAAATGGAAGAAAGGGAAGGAAGGAAAGAAGGGAGGGAGGGAGGAAGAGGAGAAGGAAGGTAAATTTTCTATAATCCAAGATGCTAATATAAATATTGACACATATTAAGAGTTTGGGGAATTGTTACCTCCATAAACTCAGGCAGTGGACAATTCCTACAGACTCTTGCCTTGCTGACCTTTAGATTCTGAAGACCAAGACCTATGGGATCTGTCCTTGGTCCTGCTCTTTTTTTCTGCCCCTGTCCCATGGCTCATTACACCCTACACCATGACCTGGCCAACTTCCAACTTCCCAGCAGGAGTGAGGCTACCCCCATGTTTCCCAGGTGTTGTATGTTCTATAGCCCTGAGCAGGAGCAGTGGAAGGAAGGGGGTGGGGAGACAAAGCAGGGTTTTCGATTCAAGGTCTGCTCCCTGCTTGAGTGATCAACATCATTTCCATACTATAATTACATTGCCCAATCCTCTCCTGATTTTACTGCTATCTTGTAAGCCGTCCCGGTTGTGAGTAATTTAAAGCTATATGAGATGTCAGACTCCGTGAAACAATCACCCCTCAAAGAAATATGGCCCTAGATCATAATTGATAAGTCCCATTAGGCAATGGGGCCTCTTATTTCCTATTTGGTCTCTTCTGAAATGGCCTTGTTGATTCACCTAATGTAGACTGTGTCCCCAGCATTGCTGAGGGAGAAAGATTCATCCAGCTTTGGGGGATGAGATTTCAGGGGTCCCAAGCCAGGGAGTGGGAAGAGGGTGAAGCTGAAATGGAGGAGGGGTGGGGCTCTGGGCTAGACCAGATGCACTCTGGCTTGTTTCCCTCTTTGGTCTGCCTGGTTTGTCTGGTGCAGAATGCCTACAAAGATAGCCTGATACTAATGGGATTCAGAACAAGAGTAACAGGATCTGTTCTTGTAAAGCTTGATTAGGATAAAAGGAAGAAGGGAATTGTCTGGCATTAACACCAGAAGTGTTCCCAAAGCATGACCCAGAACCCTACAGGTGGTCCAGAAGTGGTACCCATTTTGCAAATGCGGCCCTGACCTCCAATCTTGCTGACCCCTTTCCTTAGCCTTTCTCTCCTAGGTCTGGGACTTCAGCTGAGCTGATGTGTTGAAATAATTTTGGCTATCTAATCCTTTTCCAAAATTTAGGACTGATTTGATCAAACATCTTCTTCCATATTCCATTCTTTTACCTGCCTTTCCTATATCCAGAGCCCAGATAGAAGGCCTGCTCTGTCAAACAGAAAAGCAGGCTACAGGGAAAGGGACAAGTTGGAACAAGCACTGAGATTCTATGCCTTATCCTGTTTCCAATTCACTGAGCTTCTTTGAGAAAGTCCTCTTTCCTCTCTGGAGCTCAAGTCTTCCATCTTAAAATAAAGGGGCTACTCTAGAATATTGTTGAATTAGCTGCCAACATTTTAAAAATCAGGAGATTGCACAGAAACGAGTTTTATAGCTCCTCTTATATATTCCAGTTGTCAACACTGCTCTCACATTCACACATAGCCTCAAACATTTGGAACTTAGGGGCAGCTCTCCTGTTTGGAGAGGATAGGTGCCATTTGGTTAATCACAATCCCCACCACTCCCTATTGTATTACAACTTATTTCTTTTATTTATATTATCAACAGGACTTTGTAGGCTTATGTGTTTATGATTTCTGGATGTCTTCCCCTCTCCAGCTCCAGCTTCATAAGTTCACAACAAACTCATACTCAGACAGAAATAAATGGCTGATAACAATCCCTTCTGACTACTTCTCCCCAACACTAATTAACACGGAGTGGTGGGATTCAGCACCAGGGACAGATCACTACCCCGAGTAGGGGGAAATGGAGAGTCCTCCCAGGCCCCACCCCTCTCCTGGGCAAGCCACTCATTTGCCTGTGGTCCAGGATACACTGATACCTAGTACCCTGGAAACCCATCTTGTTATTACCACCCAAAACCCCGGTCTCCACTGCTTCTGTTCTCTGCCTGATTGATTTGTTTGTAATTCTGTCATTCCTCGTGATCGGTCCAGGAGGGT
Organism: Mustela nivalis; assembly: GCF_964662115.1. Lineage (NCBI taxonomy): Eukaryota > Metazoa > Chordata > Mammalia > Carnivora > Mustelidae > Mustela > Mustela nivalis. Next base: position 90,669,260 of record NC_139033.1, read on the forward strand.
GGGGGGCCGAGGGTGGGGAGGGTAATTCTTCTCTGGCAAGGCATGTCAAAACTGCCTGTCTATCTTTTGGGTGCAACTGCTGTTTGCCAAACGCCATCGTCCATGTTGCTGTAAAGAATGACGGATCTGATACCATATATTACCGTTGTGCACTTTCGTTTTTGATATCTGTTTTTCCTTCCAAAATTTGCTGAGTGATTGAGAGGCCGTGGTTGCTTTTTTGAGATGCATCATAAGGCCTCCTTCATGAACAACTTGGCCAGGCAACGTGGATCACAGGAGATAAGGGAAAATTGTCAAGTGCCTCCAAGCTGTTTCTCACTGGCATTTGTGAGCCCCCCCCCCCATGGCATCTCTCTGGGAGTCCATGACTGTCAAGAGGAGATTGGTTGGTGGAAACTGGCTTAAATTCCTTATAATGACTTGGCACAGTACCCAAAACCCACCAAAATTTGGAGTGCACTGGCTGCCCACTACATGCCAAAGACTGTGCTAGGAACTGGAAAACAGGAATGAAAAAGGAATGTCTCTGGTGTCAGAGCACATATCCCAGTGGGCAATACAGACAATTGAAAGAAATGTATAAAATAACATGTAGCAAAAGTCATTGGGGACAAAAATTAATCCTACAAAAGAAGGATGAGGACAGTGGTTATTTTAGGTTAGAATAGTCAGGCAAAGCCTCTCCAGGAAATTGTCACTGGGAAGAGATGAAGTGGTAAAGTGGTGGCACAGAGCATGCATGTCCCTTGGGAAAGAGTTTTCCATGTGGAGGAAAGAGCAAGAGTCAAGCTCTGGTAGGTACAACATGTTTGGCACATTTGAAGACTAGAGAGGTCTTTGGAGTTGGAGTGGCAAGAGAAGATTGAGGAGGCTGTCCTCATCTCCTGCTGCTCCCCCTCCAACCCCGGCCTTAAGTTCTCACTTGGGGCTCTGTATCTATCCGGGGTCTCCAGAGAAACAAGACTAATCTCTACATGTAGATCTAGACATAGCAATAGATTTATCTCAAGGTCTTGGTCCATGCAATTGTGGGGGCTGGTAAGTCCAAAATCTTTAGGACAATTTGTCAGTCTAAAAGCAGGACCTGATGTTCTAGTCTTGAAGCAGGACTTCTTCCTCAGAGAAATCTTAGTTCTGCTGAAAGACTTTCAGCTGGTTGGGTGGGGCCCACCCAGTTTATCAAGGATAATTTCCTTTATCTAAAATCAACTGCAGGTAGATGTCAGCACAACTACAAAATACCTTCACAGCAACATCTCAGTGTTTGATATAATAACCAAGTGCCAGAGGCTACCCAAGTTGACACATACAACTCACTGTCACAGTCCCGTTGAGCCCCCACACCATCTCCCACCCTGTGCTTCTGCTCACGGCACTGCTCTGCCTATGGCTCCAGGCTCATCTCTTACCAAGGTGGCAGGCATGGTGCTCATCTCTACTAAAGGGATGTTGTTGTTATTATTATTTTCAGCCATCTTAAATATGTTTAGAGGAACTAAAGAATACATTAACAGTGAAAGCTATATTTTTAATATCCGTATCTGGGATTTATGATGTTCAGATTCCAGAGAGGAGAGTTTGGCATTGGTGGCCAAGTCCTGGTCCCTTAGGAAGTGAGAAAGGGCAGGTAGTGGATGGTTGTCTTTAATTCTGGGTCAGATACAGCAATATTGGCCCCTTAGACCCATTCATACATAATTGTTAACATGGTTTACCAAGTTCTCAACTTTACAGTCCCTGGGGATGGGGAAACACAGTAATCCCTTACATTTGTGAAGTATTAGCCACCAAGAATTTCACGTCCATGAGCTCTCTGAGTCTCACAACCCTCTCAGTGGACAAGGAAAGTGAGTCCCAAAGAACGGAAGGGACCTCCCCAAGGACACACAGCAGTGAGCTGAGGCAGACTTGGGACTCCTGTCCATGTCCCCCAATTCTTCTGCCCTGTCTTCCACCTCAGGGAACCAGGTTCCTTCTAGGACATAGTACAGGAAGTCTTGTCCCATCTTTTTCAAGGCTTTCAGGGCTGATGGAGGACTGGTTTGTGATCCTCTGAATCGTCTGCTTCTTCCCTGAGTTTTTACACAAGAGCAAATGTGCCAGACTGAGTCTGATCCTGAAAGAGCTGTGACATTATCTTTAAGGATATGTCATCCACGAAAGTATCCCCATACCCCCATCTTTAGTCTGGCCCCATATGGAGTGAAAGAATGCCAAACCCTGTCTACACAGCTGCCTGAAGTCTGTCCATGTTGTACCCTCCCCACCCCCAACCAGGCCCACTTCCCCAGCTCTCCCTCACCCCACCACCTGCAACCAGGCACATTGGATGTTGTTGGATGAATATTGCTGATACCCTCTCTGGTCTTGGCAGCCCTTGCTCAGAATTTCAGCCCCCTGTGGACTTGAGGTAGTCCAAACTCTACAGCATGGCATTAGAAAGCCTACATGATAAGCTCCCAACAACCCTTCTAGTCTTACCCCCATTCCCAGACTCCTACACCATCCAAGAGTCAAGCACACCAGCGGATGGTGCTTGTTTCCTCCGAGGCTCTGACCTTCCCACCTCCCACCTCTGCTCAAAACCCTCCCTGCACTGGAAAAACCTACTTTCTGCATCCTAATGAGCTTAAAAAAAATTCTATCCTGCTATAAAAAAAAATTAAACGCACTACATTAAAAGTAAGAACATCTGTCCATCAAATGTGACCATTAAGAGAAGGAGAAGGCAAACCACCCTGGAGTGGGAGAGATCCTCCCAATAGTACATTGAATCAAGAACTCATATCCAGAATATATTTTTAATAAAATACCTGCTAACCAATAAGAAAGAGGTAGGTACCCCAGTTGGTGTGGGGGGAAGCACCTCACCACAAAAGGATGAACAAATAGCCAATAAACACACAAAAACATGCTCAACCACATCAGCCATTGAGGCAATGCAGATTAAAACCTCAATGGAACACCATCCCACCCCCACAAGAATGAACACGAAATAAAGTAAAATGAAAATGGCAGAAAACACGGAGTCTTAGTAAGGCTACGTTGCTCAAACACTCACATGCTTCTGGTGGGAGTGTTAATTGGTACAACCATTTTGGAAGGCTGTCTGGCTGTGTCTGCAGAAGCTCAACATATACCCTCCTCTTGACCCATCAAGTTTACTCCCAGATCATTCCCAACAGAGATGCGTGCATATGTTCACCCAAAGATATGTACCAGAATGTCATAGCAGCACCACCTGGGATGGCCAAAAATGGAAACAACTCAAGGCTCCAGCAATAGCAGAACAGGCCAAAGGGAAAAAAAAAATTGTGGCGTATTCACACATTGGGATTCTGCACAGTAGCGGGAATAAATGAGATACGCTTACACACAACACGGATGGGTCTGACAAACATAATCTAAAGCAAGAGAAGCCAGTCACAAAGAAGGGCATACTGTACATAAAAATGGGCACAATTAACCTATGCTGCTGGAAGTCAGGTTGGGGGTTCCCTGGGAGAGGCTGGAAGGGGTCTCAAGAGACTTCCTGGGGGCTGGCCATATTCTGTTTCTTGATCAGGATGCTGGTTACACGGGGGCATTCATCTGGTGAGAATTTATCAGGCTGTACACTTGTCTGAAGTATTTATGCTACTAAAACAAAGAGTCTAAAGAAATTCCACCTACCTTTTCAACCCAGGGCTTATCCTTCCCTGATCACACAAGTTTGTTCCCTCATTTCTATTTTATTTAGCCCTTTCTGTACCCACCTGGGGCCATCAGGCTGTGTCCAGTTGGGTCTGTCTCTCCTGCCAACCTGTGAACCCCCTGAGGGTAGATGTTGAATCTGTAGACTACATGACCTCCCCCTCCATCCGACCCATGCCACCACATAGTAGGTGCTCGAGAAAGTACATGCTGAGTTGAAAAGGGAGAGAGGGAAGGAGAGAAGGAGGGAAGAAGGAGGGAGTGGCAGAGGGAGGAAGAAAAGGAATGTTCCCCTAGCTGAGAAAGAGAACGTCACGGATAAGCCCGTAGTGCAGTGCCACCTAAGGGCATACCTGTCCCCATTGCCTGAAGAATCTCCCCTTGACGTCCAATTGACCTGTCCCCTCTTCACAACACCCAGTTCTCTGCTCAAAGTCACTTTATCATGGAACCCGCACTTGAACAACCATCCTTTATAAAATATTGTGGTCCCCTTCATCCCCCTTGAGGAACCTTCCGTCTTGTGAGAGCTAAGTACAGGCTCCTTCTTGCAGCTCACAAGGTCTTCAAGGACCTGAGCCCTGCCCACACCTTGCCACACCTCCACCCACCCAGTCTGCACACTCTGCAAAAAGGCACCATACCTCATCATCCCAGTGAGCCTTGCACACGCTGCTGGCGCCTCCCTGCAATGCCATTCGTCACTCCATCTCCCGTCTATCACTTGACTCATACTTATGCCTTCTTTACAAACAAATTCAAGCATCACTTTATCTTAGAACCTTCCAGATTGTCCCCTGGCTGGATCAGGTGTCCCCCTCTGAGCACCCACATCTACTTCTGCTTCTATCATCACATCATTGATCCCTCTGGGTTATAATGAACTTTCCTCCAAATAAACTTCAGGTCCCTCATCAATATAGGACACTGGTTTATTCACGTCACGTGCCTAGGGCTTTGCAGGGTGGCTTGTAAGGAGTGGGAATTCTAATAAAATTTGGAAGGAGAAAGGAAGGAAGGAAGGAAGGAAGGAAGGAAGGAAGGAAGGAAGGAAGGAAGGAAGGAAAAGAGAGAGAGGAAGGAAGGAAGGAGGAGAGAAAGAGAGAGGGAGGGAGAAAGGGAAGGAAGGAAGGAAGGAAGGGGAGGAAGGGGAGGAAGGGGAAGAAGGAGGGGAGGATTAGAATACACTCTGAACCCCAAAACCTCTCACCTCCCATCCTGTCATAGCCCCTGAATCTTGACCATTAGAGAGAAGAATTTAATGAAGTTTCTACTGACATTCTTAACTCTGAGAAATGACAAGTTACCAGCAAGGTTGGTTTTTTTTTTCCCCATGTTTCCTCTTCCAAATGCTTTATTTATCTCTGTCTATTTAATGATGATACAATTCACATCCTCCTTTTTTCTTGCCCTTAAACTTCTGAATTTTTAATCAAGCAATGTAAACTTAATTTTTTTGTCTCCCAGATATGAAAGGTCTTAGACCCTGACAGGAAAAGGAGTGATGAATTATGCAGGCAACAAGCGCCCATCTGACTCCTGTGATGTGTTGAGCTATAATTGCACAAACTATTGCGTCCCCAGACCCGAGAAATGTGGTTTTACACTTTCTCAGACATCTTTACAAAAGGGTGACAGTAGACTTCACAAGTAGAGAGAAAGTGGACTGTTTTTCCAGAAACAACATGGGCCGGGACACCCACCTCCTGCTGGTCCTTCGGAGTGCAGTCTCGGCTGCCTTGCCTACGTTTCGCAGAAGGCACTGGTGTCAGCTCCAGCCTAGAAAGAAGGTTTGGTGCCTTCCCACAATGATGGTCATTTATCAGGCATGACACTTGGTGACTTGAGGGACTGGAAATGGGATGTGGCAGCTCCTGTCTGAGACTGAGATAATCGGAGTCCATGGGCAAAAGTGTGGGCATCCCTACATAACATGGGATATGATTCATGTGTTCAGTGCTTTGTTCCACTAATAGTTACTGAATGCTTGGGTTTTTGCCAGTCACTTATCCCATCATTGGGGATAACTCAATAACCAAGACAGACACAACCCAGCTTTCATGGGGTGTGTTTTGGTGATGGAGGCAAAAAATAGGTTAAGCCAAGGGGGTGATTCCAGCTGGAAAGACAAGAGAACAATGCAGGATGATGATGGGGTGTGGGGTTACACTGCTTTAGACAGGATGGGCAAGAGGGCTTATCTTGAAGGTGATGCTGAACTGACACCCTTTTGAGGGGAGGGGAAAGTGTGTTCCAGGCAGAGGAAACATTAGCACAAAGGTCCTGAAACAGGACGGAGAATGGAGTGGAGTATTTGCCAGACAGGAAGATGAGCCAGGTGACTAAACCGTAGTGAGGAAGGGGCCCTTTCTCATCAGTCTTAGCAACAGTGAAGTCCGGCATGTAGATGTCATGCCTGTTTGTCAGTTTTTGAAGAAAGCGTTTTATGTTGCCACTTGGGAGGCATTGACTGTTACAGCCAGAAGCAATTTAGAGGTGACTCATTTAAGCGGTGAAACTGACCACACAGAGATTTCATCAACCATCACCATCGTCTCCACTATAATCATTGTCTTCATCATTGCTGTCATCACCATCAACGTTATCACCACCATCACCAACATCCTCGTGGTCGAGGACACCAAAAACATTGTCACCATCATCATCATTATCTTCACCATTACCCTTACTCTTGCTAACTGCCAAACCCTCTCTCTCACTTAGTGCAGTGCCTGGGAAAAACCTGGCCATGAACCCCTGCATCCACGCATTCCTTTATCAACGAATATTTACTGAGAATCTTCAATGTGCCACACACTGGGGCAGGCACTAGGGACCCAACTCTGAATAAAAGGGGGCATAGTCCTTGCTCTCACGGAGCTCACAGGCTAGAGGGAGAACCCAGGAGTAAACGAACAGACAAACAATACCCTAATTACAGGTTGCAGTGTTATTTAGTTACAGAGGGTGATTAATGGCTGGACTGGGAGGAACTTTTCAGAATGTGTAGTGCCTCAGAGGTGACAGGCACATCGAGTTCTTAAATCAACATTGGCATGTAGTCAGGCTTTCTTGGGGATAAGGCAAAGGCCTGTATTCGAAGCCTTTTTCAGAATGTGGCTCTGGGGGTGCCTGGGTGGCTCAGTTAAGCATCTGCCTTCAGTTCAGGTCATGATCTCAAGATCCTAGAATCGAGCCCCACTTTGGGCTCCTTGCTTGGCGGGGAGTCTGCTCCTCCCTCTCCCTCTGCCTCTCACCCCTGCTCATGCTCTGCCTCTATCTCTGTCTCTCTCCCTCAAATAAACAAAATCTTAATAAAAAAAAAAAAAGAGAGAATGTGGCTCTGGCTTTGGAACCAAATATTCCACACTCACAAAACACAAAATAGAAGAACCCCATTTGTCTCACTGCAGCAGTAGTGGAAGAAGGGAGGGAAAGAAAGAATGGAGTGTATGCCGGATGCTGTGTGTGTGCACCTTTATTTAAAGTGTACTAAGTGTACTGACCCCATTTAACACAGAAGGGAACTGAAATGCCTGGTGGGGAAGGCACCAGGGTCACACAATGAGGACAGCCAGAGGGAGCACACTCAAGTCTGCTGACCCAAGCATCCCAGATTGTAACTACTGTGCAATTCAGACTCCCTCTCCTAAAACCTTCTGCATTTAGGGCCTGGATGCATTATAAAAGGAAACTTTCGTGAAATACACAAAGGTTCTCCTGTCCTGAGGCAAATAGTGGCTTGCTGACTGGAATACATGATTCCCTAGAGGGATCATGGAGCTGATGGAAGAAAGTCAGTCCTCGCTGAAGACACACTCTCCTAAAATATTTCCTGACCAGGGTGGGCATACAGATGGCACTGAATAGTTTTTTCGGGTCACCAAGTGCTGTGGGTCTGGTCATCTGCTGCCATTACCACTACCTACTCTCCCCAACACACACCATCTGAAGCCATTGCTAGTCACATCCTGCTAAGAAAAAGGTCCTGCTTACTGGGTGACCATGAGCACCGGGGACCAGAGCATGGACGTTGGACTCAGATGTGAGCTTCTGTCACATCTCTGAGCCTCAGTTTCTGCATCTGTACAGCAAAAGCAATAGTCACACCTGCCTTATCAGGTGACTGTAAAGATCCAAGAGATGAAGACACTCAAGTTGTTGGCGTATAGCAAATAATAGCATTTTTCAGTGATTACTGTTAACACTACAGCCAAAAGAAATGCACCAACATCTAATCAGAGAATGTGACAGCTCCCTTCTGATAAAGAAATTGTGTCTTCAATTCTCTCTTAAGAATATTCAACAAAGCAGGACTCTTTCCAAGAGGCTCTGAAAGAGAAATCATCTGCATGAGAATTTTAGAATAGATGCACCCTCTCAACCCCGCTTTTCTTTTTTTCATCAACTGTTCTTATTCTTCCTGGATCCTACCACCTACACACTGAGGGTGTAATTATTTATTTATTTATTTATTTATTTATTTATTTATCTCTCTGTTGCCATTCCTCTAACATTGCTCTGTATCCTCAGCTTCTAGCGCCCTTTCTAAAGAATAGTGATGGAATAAATGGATGAAAGTGAAGCTGGGAAGAGTCCTCAGTGAAGAGATGAGGATACCTTCCGTGAGTTTGAGTCTAACTGAAAAGTCACCACCTCTCAGAAGCTTTCCAGGATTTCTCTCCTCTCTTGAATTGTGGCATTTTTTTCCCATTGAGGTATAATTGACATAGGACATTATATTAGTTGCAGGTGTACAACATAACAATTGAGTACTTGTCTATGTTGAGAAATGATCACCACTATGAGTCTAGGTAATATCCATCATCATAAATAGTTACAGAATCTTTCTTACTGTAATGGGACTTTTAAGATTTATTCTCTTAGCAGTTTTTCAAATGTGCAATACAGCATTGTTAACAATGTCCCTGCACTGTGTATGATATCCCCATGACTAATTTCTGTATAACTGGAAGTTTGTACCTTTAGACCCCCTTCACTAATTTCCCACATCCCCCACCCTCACCTCTGGCAACCAGTAACCTATTCTAAGAATCTATGAGCTTAGGGGGTTTTTTTGTTTGTTTGTTTTTATATGTTGCTTTCGATTCTCCATATGAGTGAGATCACATGGTATTTGTCTTTCTCTGACCGACTTACTTCACTTAATGCCCTCATAGGCCCCACAGATGTTGTTGCAAATGTCAAGATTTCACTCTTTTTTATAACTGAGTAATAATCCAGTGTGTGTGTGTGTGTGTGTGTGTGTGTGTGTGTGTGTGTACACACAATGAATTTTCCTTATCATGCATCCATCAGTGGACACTTAGATTGTTTCCATATCTTGACTATTGTACATAATGCTGCAGTGAACATAAGAATTCCTATATTTTTTCAAATCAGTGTTTTCATTTCCTTTGGATCGATATCCAGAAGTGGAATTTCTGATCACATGGTAGTTCTATTTTTAAATTTCTAAGGAACCTCCATACTGTCTTCCAGAGTGGCTACACCAGTTTGCTATCCCACCAACAGTGCGTGCGAGTTCCTTTTTCTCCACATCCTCACCAACACTTGTTTCTTGTGTTTTTGATACTAGCCCTTCTGACAGGTGTGAGGTGGTATCTCACCATGGTTTTGATTTATATCTCCCTGGCAATATTGGGCATCTTTCATGTACCTGTGGCCATCTATATGTCTGTTCGGGAAATTGTCCATTCAAATCTTCTGCCCATTTTTCAATCAGATCACTTGTGTTTTCTTTCTGTTGAGTTGTATGAGATCTTTCTATATGTTGTATACTGCTTCCTTATCAGATATATTGAAATATTTGCTTCCATTTCTTCTCTATGCAGGGGGCATCAAGGACTGTGAACAGAACGCAGGGAGATTGTTAAAGACGAGGTGTGAACCTGCTCTGATACCTTCTAGACTGACATCCCTGAGCCTCAAATTGCTTACAAAGAAATTTGGACCTCTCTCTGACCAGGACTCTATCCAGGACCAAATCTAGTCAGCTTCCTCTGAGGGCACTTCTCAATGAGGCCTCATCCTTGGCCTGCCGAGCCCAAGTTTGGCAAAGAATCCCCTCACCCTTGATATCTAATCAACTTCTTAGTAATGTTTCAGCCATTGGTTTCCTTGCACAATCCCATTGACGAAAAATCTCCCTTGCTGGGGAAGGAAGATAAAGACAGAATAAAGCAAATCTTAGTCACAAGGAAGGATGTGCCAAGCTTTGGAACACCTCTTAGAATGTTCTGCAACCCCACTGTGAGCAGGTCTTGGAAAAACCCACCCACCATCACCCCCTCTATGAGGGCCTGATTGTCATCAGTTGGAACTGAATTTGTGAGAAGCATTAACTGTATGCAGAGAAATCCAGTTGGTGATCATGGGATTTTTTTTTTTTTAAATCATGGGATTTTTTTATGGCTTCCCCCAGGGCTGAGTCATGGATAGCTAAGAATCCACAGTACTTTGTAGCATACTGGCAATTTAACTTAAAATTCCAAGGCCTAACTCTTAATTTTGAAACTTTGGGTAAGGAAGTAGTTTGTGGCCTTCCTTCTTCCTCATTCTCTACTCACCACAGGTGTAACCTTGGACAAACCCCTCAACTCTCAGAGCCTCAGTGTCTCCCTCTGTAAATTGGGCATATATAATTGCTACCTCCCAGGGTTGTGAAGATATTACAAGAGAAAAGTCATACCAAAGATGGAGGAGCAGGGGACAGGAAAAGGAAAAGCAAGAAGGGAAGAAGGAGGAGGAGGAAGAGGAGGAGGGAGAAGAAAAGGAGGAATAAAAGAAGGTGGAAGCACAGGAAAGGGAGGAGGAAGAAGAGGAAGGCAGTTACACATTTTACAGTGTGCCTGGCACATAGTAGATGTACAATCAGTCCCCCTCCCCTTTTCATAAGGTATGACATAATAGAGCAAGTTCTGAGATAGCAGGCTTGGAAGTCTGAGTTCCAGTTTATGAAACTGAGATCATCCCATTTACTCTGATCAAGTTAGCATTTACTTGCCTTTGTCCCTTAGTTGCTAATGGTCACTTCCCAGAGCAGACACCTGCCGGTCATTCCACTCCCCTTTAACCTCCCCAAGAGGGACAGGGACAGGTTTGCTTGGTATGGTTATCACAGGATGAGTCCAGTGGTGGAGTAGGAGAATACCCAGGCTACAGAAACCAGGGTTTGCATCCCAGGTCTGCCACTTAGAAGCCGTCACCATCCCTGGAATTATTGTGGTGAGACACTTGCAGAGACACACTCTTCAGGACCAATGCACCAGCCAACCTCTGGCTGCTGAAGGCACCTCACTGAGGTGCCCTCTGTCATTGGGACCAACCTTGACCAAAGTCACACCTCTGGCCTATATAACCGTGACTGGTTATGTGGGCACACAAAGGCCCAGCCCCATAGTTCAATTTGGGGCAAGTCTGAAGATTTATTTTGGCTGCAGAGCTTCCTGTATGATCAGCTGAGGGAGGCCTTAGTAAAAATTGCATCATGGATCAAGGTCTTATCTTTACCAATATTTCCTCCTTTCCTCCCTCCCTCCCTTCCTCCCTCCCTTCCTTCCTTCTAGATGTACCTTTTAAGATCATGCCCCTATAATTCTTCTATGTACAACTTTCCATCTCAGGATCTGTTTCCTAGCAACCCAATCCAACAGAACCCCTCTGGGGTAATGAGAGCATGCCCTCGCTATGACTGTCTCTCAAGCAATGTTATCTCATGGTGACATTTTTCAATGTCTCTCCTGTAGTGTGGTTTCTTCTCTTGGATTGAACAAAGTTGATATGTACATTTCTGTTTAGCCTACCAATATTAAGCTCTGACTGTATGCCAGTCTCTGGGCTGAGACCTGGGATATCCAATGGGTCTAACTTTCTGTCTAAAACTCTAGTTCCTCCTTCCACAGAAAGATTGTCCTAGTTCACCAAGATCTCACCCAACTTACTATGATGAACATTTATTGAGCACCTACTGTAGGTAGATCCTGTATTGTGCTGGAGACTGGAGATATGAAGACAAAGAAAGGACTCCTCCTTATACATCCCATACTCTAGTAGAGGACCATGACAACACTATGTGATCCATGCTAGATAAGGAAGCTTGTACCAGGTGTGAAGCCCAGACATCCTGATCTAAGTATGCTTGGGTTCACATTTATCACATTTCAACTTCAAAGCTCTAGGACAAATTACAAATATTTATTGAGCACCTCCTATGGGTGAAACCCCTCACTAACATCAGAGAAAAAACAGTGGGCAAAATTAGTGATATGACATGGTTCTTTTCCTCCTAGAGTATACAGTCTAATCCCTAGTGCTACTTTCTATAACTTTCCCAAGGAGGCAGCTATTAGCTGTGTAGCACCCAGGAGGTGTGGGTTTCCTGTGTGTCCACAGGTAACAGCTGGCCAGCAAACCCTTCCTCTAATGCCCAGCTGGGGGGGCTCTATTCTAAGTCCAGATCCCTGAACTCAGGGAGGGGGTACAGTGGATTCTTATGAATGCTACTTCTCTCCACAACTGATCTCGTGACCAGAGTCCTCATGTCAGGAATGGGGCCCCTATGTTAGAGTGCTCATTAATTTCTAATTAGTTTCTATTCACCAATTGCTCCACTTCAGTAGAAATAAACTCAGGCATTTTTAATGTTTGTCAAAATATGTCTTGCCGAAGAGCTACCACAGAGAAAATTCAAATCCTGGGAGCTCACGGGTATCACTATGAAATTCAGTGGGACCGTTTTCCTGGAGAACAGTGGACCAGACTGCTGGCAAAAGGATTCGATTCATGAGCGTTGGTTTTTCAAGTCAAGTGTGACTAATCCCAGCCCCATCATCACGCCAGTCAGGGAAAGCTACAGAAATGCTGCTCCATTACACTTAGCATGGGATTCACAGGAGCATAAAACTGAAGCCGAATTCAACACTTTTCCTCCTGGCTTTACAGATGGAAACGCTGAGGTCCTTCCACCTGCATCACCCAGGGTCAGATACATAAATGGAGAATCTGACAAACCAGGCTTCTAGTACTCCTAAGGTAAGTTTTCTGCAGATGGGGTGACCCCATTGGAAAGCCCAGAGATGTCAAGACATGAAGGACATTGGAGCAGGAAATCATCTTGACCAGCCTGTTCTATAGGTGAGAAGACTGAGACCCAGAGAGAGGAAGGAGGATTTCCAAAGTCACACAGCAAAGTCAGAAGCAGGGCCCAGGCCTCCTGACTTCCAGTCCCAAGCTCTATCAACCACAGCCAACTGTCTCTTATTAACTTTTAGTTCTAACCACAGTGTCGTTCCTACATGTCCATCTGAGTAGATCATGACATTTTACCAAGAGGAGTGAAGGAATTCCAAAAAAATTGGCCAAGTGATTAAGAGATAAACAAAATATAGGCTAGAACCAGATTCTGCCATGAAAGGAGTACAGCACTGATACATGCCACATTATGGATGAACCTCGAAAACAGACTCAGTGACAAAAGCCAGACCAAAAAGTTCACCTCCTGTATGATCCCACTTATATGAAACATCCAGAAGAGGGAAATCCGTGGGGACAGAAGGCGGAGTGTTGGTCGAGAGGGGCTGGGGAGGGGATAGGAGAGAATGACAGCTTAATGGTACATGATTTCCTTTTGGGGAGATGACAATGTCTTGGGGCTAGAGGCAGCAGCTAGGCAGCATCATGAACGGCAAACCTTAAAATGATTAACCTTATGTTATGTGGAATTTGGCTACACACACACACACACACACACACACACACACACAACATGCACGTGCTACTAATGTACTGAGCACCTTGAAGGTCCACATTCTATGAACATTATGTTGATGGTCTCTGGTGTGACCCAGTGGTATTCATGGTAGGGGTGTCATGATCCTATTTAATAGGTGAGTAAACTAAGACAGGAGAGTTTTAGCAACGAGCCCAGGAAGCCTCAGCCATCAAGGGGCAGAGCTGGGATTTGAACTTGTGTCTGACTGCCAAGTGTCTCCTCCCCCTGACTGCCTGCCCTTCAGGGCCACACAACCAGAGACAAGCTCTGAAAAGGTGACTGTCCTAATTTTCGGGCAGTCTCAGAATCACCTCTTCTGGGTGCAGATGGACAGTCAGTAGTTCCTCCTCAGGAAGCCAGTGCCTCTGAGAAGGCAGAACACGGTAAGGATTTGATTGTTACAGGAGGAGGGGAGAGAATGCTGGTCCACGAGGCTCATACTTCCCAAGCCAGTTAGCTCCTCCTAGCACTTGACAAAGTGAATAAGGTCAGAAATCTTTGGATGAAACAAAATCCAATAGATTTCATTCCCGCAGGCCTTTCCAGAGCCTTTACTTTCCCAGTGTGTTCTGTGATTTTTTTTTTTTTTCCCCAAGAGTCCTTTACATACTGTGCAGCATTTCCCGGCTGATGAGACTCCAAGCCCCTCTCTTCCTGTCCCCGACCAAAGATCCCTGGGCTTACCCTGAGTGTCACGTGTATGGGAAAACACCCATCTCTGGCTGCTGTGGAGAGGATGAGAAGGGAACCAGAAATCACACATGGCCAGTGATGGAGACAGTCGCAGAGCACCTAGATCCCAGCTGCCCCTCTGGGTTGTAGTGACACATTCCCTTTTCCCGTCAGGCTCTCATGCTTGACCTCATCTGAACTCTGTTTCCAGGAAGAGAGGAAAGGCTGAGTGAGGGAAATGGAGGGGCGAGGGAGGGAGGGAAGGAGGAGGGGAAGGAAGGGAAAGGATGAAAAGAGGGAGGGGGAGGAAAAAGAAAAAGAGAGGAGGGAGGGAAAAGGATGGAGGGAGGAGTGGGAAGTGGGGGGGAGGGGAGGGAAGATCAGGAAAAGAAAATGGAAGGGAAGGGATGAAGAGAAACAGACAGGCAGGAAGGACAAGAACAGGAAGAGTCCCATGTAAACTTCAAGTTGACAGTGTCCCCCAACCCCAAATCCAGCATCAGCAGCAGTAGGACAAACACACACACAAAACAGAGGCCGCTCTGAAGAGGTGGAGGAGGACATGTTACCAATTAATGAGGTATCACTCTAGATACAGGAAACAATTAGGACAGGTAGCACTGGAGATAAAGCAAACACTTCTTCCATCAAAAAGATATTAAGCTAATTCAAACAGAGAAGAGGCGATGAGGAGGTGGGGAGGACATTGGAAGCCCTGGGAAAAGGAAAAAGGGCTTGCTGATGAGCACAGAGAAGAGAGATTTATCCAAACTCTGGCATGTGCGCAAGGAGAATGGTGTGGGGGTGCTTCGGGGGCTACCCAGCTGGGCTTGAATAAACAAGTCGATACCTGCTCTTCCTTCCCATAAGTGAGAGCATGATGGGCAAACCACTCATCCCCCAGTTGGCAGACTTGAAATGAGTGATCGATAGGGCAATATCATGGAGCTAATTAAATCAAAGCTCCATGGGGCTGACTTCTTTATAGCCCAGAACCAGCGAGAGGCTGATGCTTAGGGCAGGGTGGCACCTGACTGCTCTGACCTCCTGCCCCCAATCCAATAGTTGAAGTTCTTAGACCTTCCACCATGCCCACTCCCGCACCCCCCAACAGAACCTATTCCACTATTTGGAAACACTGAGCACAGCAAGCATAAATAGCCTGACACTGGGTAGCTCTGAGCATCAGACTTGGAGTTTCAGGCTCTTTTGTCTCTTTTCATCACGAAGGCAATGCTCTGCAGTAGGCACAATGATTATTGCCTTTACAGATGAAGACACTGAGGACCAGAGAGGTGAAGGAATCAATTCAAGGTCACACAGCTGGTGAATGTGAGAATACCAATCCACATTTCCCAGAATGTGACGATTTCTATACCACTGATTCTGGGAAGGTCCAGCCACATCAGCTCTCTGGCAGCTTTAACCCATCAGAGCCACACCTTCACTTATTTATGCATTTTACACATATTTATAACTATGAGCCAGGTGCCAGGCTAAGCAATGGGAACAAAATGGGGAAAAGGCAAACAGGATCCCTGCCCTCAGACTAGCAAGGAATGACAGAGAAAAAAGAGGTAACCAACTAGGAGACAGACACTTGCAAAGTGTAGTAAGTCCAGCGTAGAGCAAAGTGGGCTGTGACAGAGAGGTCCTGCCAGGGTAGTCAGGGAAGCCTTCTTGGAAGAGGTGGCCCTCGTAGTGAAACCCAAAGGATGAGAAAGAGTCAGCCAGCTGGAAGGTAGAAGAGGCACCGGTGAAGATGGGAATGAGCTTGAAGGTTAGGGGAGTGGAAGGAAGCCTGGAGCTGAGTGATCAGGGTGGGCAGTCATGGGAGATGAGGAGAGAATGGTGGGCAGGTCCTTGTTGTACAGGAACACCAGGGTGAGCCTTTGAATGTGTTGACTCCTAAGTGTGACAGAAAGAAGCTCAGACATGACCAGTGATTTTCTCAGAATAACAATGCAAATCATGTGGCTCCACCAACCCAGAGCCCAAGTCTGGTGATGCCCAGTCCAGAGCTCTTTCTCTGGCTGCAGGGCTTCTCCTGCCAGATGGTAAGTCACGTCTTTTTCATTTCTCAGCATGACCCTAGGACTCAATCCTGGATCTGGAACATGCAAAGCACCCACTGAAGCTTGCTGAGTGAATTAATGACATGAAAGGGAGAACTGGAGACAGACCTGACACCTATGGAGCACCTACTGTGTACAAGATACACTGATCATTACGATGGGACTGGAAGTGATAAAAGATGCCCTTTCTTTATGGGACACATAGTTTTATCTCTGCACCCCCATTCTAACTCTGCATCTACTCCAACCAGGTCTCACCCTTAACTCTCATGTCTGTATGTCATGTACGCATGCCCTCTCTGACTCTGTCTTTGCCCTTGCTAGGTCCCCACATAACCTATCTCCTCTCAGCCTTTTTAGATGCTCAAATCAGTTGAGTCCTCCTCTGTGATATCCTGCCTGCACCATTTCTCTGAACTCTTTCTCTGTACATACTATTTATCTATAGCTGCCCTTCCCAATAACTTATAAGCCCCTCAAGAGCCCAAGCCTGGTTCCTCTTTTCCTTGCAGGACTGGGCCTGGGGGTGTGAGTGAATAAATTCTTACTCAAGTGATTCCCATTCTTTGAGACTCTGGCTTCATATCTGAATGGTAATATGACATTTTAGCAAGAATGGCCAATCTGTGGGATCCCTACCACTACACCCCCTCCCTGAGACAGAGCAGACATTACTAACTGATTACTGGGGTTTCCCCCCCACACTGGGACCAGATACACATTTAGAATGCTTTCTGAATGCAATATTCCAAGCAGTCATTACTAAGAAATGCCAAAATTGTAAACGAAACAAACCCTGTTTGCTACTGCTTGATATGGTAAACTCTAGAGGATCCTAATATCTGAAATGTGGGGCCCCACCATGAGCCTGATGCAAAGAATATAAGAATTGGAAACTGGAACCTAATTTATAGATTATGTACCCATGAGTAAGCCCCGACTTCCATATGCCTCAATTTCTGGCAGATGGAGCTTATTTTATAAGTTGTGGTCAATCAATTGACCAATCTATCTAGACACATCCATCACTCCTTTTTACCTGTTATAATGAGGAAAATGAGATTACCAAGCTTGTTAAAATTGTGTGTAAATATAGGCTTTAAAGTGAGGAGGTTTGAGGATTTCCCTTAGCAATCCAGGAACTTAAATCGTTGGTTTGGAATATTTTTCTTCAGCCTGTCCAAGACTGATTTTACCTTCTTCTGGCTCTTGCCTGTGCTGGACTCCTGTACAGTTGTCCTACTTAGCACTTCCCAGTGAGTCTGTTACCCCCTCCTCCTTTTTCTGGGCAATAGGGTAAGCTCCTAGGAAACGTCTAACAAGCATGGGTTGCTTCAGTTGCTTGGGCATGAACAGACCAGAGGAGAGAACTCTATCCCCCAGCCGACCAGACAGTAAGCCACTCGAGGGAATGGGCTCTGTCTCTTGCAGCTCTGTCCCCAGCACCCCACACAGGGCCAGGAGCTTCATGGACTCTTGGTCAAGATTAGATGAATGGACTGACAGAGGGAGGAAAGGCACTGACACCATTAAATGCCCAACACCGTGCATTCTGCATGCCAAGCCTGTGCACACACATTGCTCTCACTCGGACACAATTATGTTAAAAGAGCAATTAGCAACCTTTTAAACCTGATTGCCAACTCTTCCATTAATCACTTGCAATTATAAACCCCAAATCTTCAAAACAATTGGTCCCAGACGCCCACTAGAGAGAAATGCTAATAACCTTCCTTCTTCATCTGGAAATCTCTGCTCAGTTGGAGTCTCTGGGTCGCAGAGGGGTGGAGAGGCCAGGAATGGCTGAAAAACCTGACATGGGAATGATGACCCTAGAAAAGGGGATAGAAAAGTCACCCCACGGGGGCTAGAGGACTTCATGGGAGGCTGCCTCATCTTCCCCCTGCCTGTTTCTCTCCCCCATTCCCACCGCTAACCTGGACCATATATCTCCCCGTGCTTTCTCCAAGCCACCTAATTCCACATTATGAAGATGCTCTAATTATTGCAGCTAATTAGCTCCTTGCAGCCACCCCAGTTGAGGTGCACGAGAGACAGAGCAGCCTGCAAGGCCTCGGACGTGGCTGGCCACCTCCAACCGCCGGGCGGCCACTTTGCCATTGCCATGCCACCCCTCACGCTGACCCCCATGTTCCAGGGGAAAGAGGGGAGGAGGGGAGAGGTGGCGGGAGCCTGCTCGGTCAGTCCAAACCCCCTCTCTCTGCTGGTCCCCCGCTGCGGGCGGCAAGCAATTCAGACCCGAGTGCAACAGCTAATTAAATCAATATGAGATAATGAACGGCAATTAGAGGTCCGGCTAGGCACATCTTCTCTTGTAAATACTGTTTCTCTCCCAACGGGGAGCTCTTTTTTAATAATCTGTTTGTGTTTCATTTCCAGGAGCCGTAATTCCCCCAAGAAGCACTTTGGGAAAGTGATTTGTTTGTCTGTATAATCGCCAAAGCATTCCGTTAGGCTTGTTTGTTTTGCTGAGCGCCTGCTACCAGTGGAGAGAAACAATTCGCTTCTCTCCTCTTATTTTTTTTTTTTAATGTTATTTCTATTTCCTGCCTAGACATCCTGACATTGGACCAGGCCAGGGGGCTGCATTTAAAGGTCCAATGAGCTGCTTCCTGTCTCATCCCCTTGCTCCCTCTCCACCATTTTGAGGAATGAGCAAAGCTAGAATCTTAAGGGATCACAGAAGGATTGAAGGAAAGCCTGGCGGTTTCCATCCTACAGATGGGGACACTGAGGTCCTGAGTGGCCATAGATGACTGACTCTCCCCCATTCAAATATCTCATAAATTTCCTTTGGTGCCCAGGGAGAGTCTTCAGAGGGCATTATAAGGAGCCCTCTGCCCTCAAGGAGCTTGCAAATTTATCGGGTGTGACAGCCCAAGGCACATATCAATTAGAAAACAATTAAGTGCCTAATTGTGTGGCACCAACAAGCTCAAAGAGTTCAGTGAAGGAAAAGATCCTTTGGGGTAGACAATAGAAGGAGAGGACATTTGTATCTTAACTATATCTTTAACCTTCATCAAAACCAGTTTCCTGAGCCCTGGACTTAGTATCTTTATTTG
Source organism: Mustela nivalis (assembly GCF_964662115.1). Classification (NCBI taxonomy): domain Eukaryota; kingdom Metazoa; phylum Chordata; class Mammalia; order Carnivora; family Mustelidae; genus Mustela; species Mustela nivalis. The sequence continues at coordinate 90,688,582 of NC_139033.1, forward strand.
AATTCCCCATGGCCCCTCAAAGTCAAAATGCCCAACATGGAAAGCATCACGCACATGCTCAGTCCCATGTGTTTCCATTCCCATGCTCTCTGCTCAATAAGCAGCCCTCCAGACATCTAGTTTCCCAATCTAGAGAACCTGATTCTTTTTCTTTTGCCATCTGTGCTCAGTCAGTACATAGGACTTTGTAAATGTCTCTCAATTTTATTCACCTTGGTCCAACCTGCCCCCACTATCCCAGTCCCAGCTGCCAGCTCCTGGCACCCAGATTCTTACTACATTGACCCTACTGGTCCCCAAGCCTGGCCTAACTCCCATCCAACATCCATCAATACTCACCCTGCAACTGGAGTGCTTTCTACAATGCAATCTGAGAACACAGGCATTCTCTTGATTGAAACCCTTCTGTGTTCCCTCAAGGTAACTGTCAAACACTTTCATGTAGACCTCTGGCCATTGCTTACATCTTTGGCATGGCTTTTGCCACCTACACTCTCCCCTTGCACACACACTCCATGCTTCAGCTAGGAGCCTCATGAATGTGCCTTGGTTCTTTATACTCAGGCATCTGCAAGTGCTTCTTTTGCCACTTAGAACTGATCCTCAAACTTTCTTCTAAATGTCCATAGTAACTAACTCTTATTCCTTTGTCATCATCTTGAAGACTCCTCCTCCAGGAAGCCTTCCCATCCTTCACCTCCCTAGGCTAGGTTGAATACCTGTCTTCTGGGCAGAAAGAGTCATTTGTGCTAACAACAGTTATAGTCCTAGAACTTTCCACATCCATGCGGTATTGTACTTGTCTGACAATTTTCCTCCCTGCCATCACTGAAATAAGAACTTTCTGGGGTCTAGAGCATGTTTTGTTCTTTATCAGGCTTCCCACTGCTTAGCACACAATAGGTGCTTAATAAATACTTATTGAATGTATGCTGGATTTAAAAAGCTGGAAGTCCCCTTAAAGTTCATCAAATACAATCCTGTCATCTTTCAAAAAGCAGAACTGAGCCTTCAGAGAAGGAAAGAGGGCTTCCCAGAACCATGCCAGCAAGGTGAAAACAGAATGGAAGTACATCAATCCAAATCAGCCGGACTGCCCACTCAATGTTCAATCTGCCATATTTATTTGATTGCAATCGAATCCAGGTTTATTTGACTTAACATTTATTTAAATATAAGTAAATAAATACTACATGGCTGAATAAATACAGAGAGAACATGTATCTTGAGAATCTGGAGATAGCTAAGGTATGGAGCCCACCCTCAAGAATTACATGGTCTTGTTTTTAGGGAGACAGACAGTGGCAACACAAATTACTACCAGAGGGGGGAAATGGGTGCAAAAACAGATGTGCAGTGAGCACAGAGACAGGGTTTATTGGGGGTTGAAGTTTGCACTAATGGCTTGCCAGAAGTTGATGGGCAGTGTTCATGAAGAAAATCTTTGCTGCCCCAAGAAGAATGAAACATGACAAGGGAAACTCAGTACTTTACACTTTACATCTTCCTCCATTTTTTTTTCAACAAACTTAATCTTCCATACAATTCTAAAGTTGTGAGAGAACCTTTCTCCACCAAAACTACCACCATCACCTCCAAGGTGGAAGAGAGAATAGGGGTACTGGGAAGCTAGCTGATTTGCCCATAGCTACAAATTATTCACTGTTTGAGGGGAGAAAAATGGGATAAGGAAATGCTTGGCTTGAAAGATCCCTTGTTATTAACATTAGTTTTCCTCATTTATGGAGACCTGGAGGATGAGTACATCCCAGGAGGATATACATAGATATCTTCTTACCTCCTCAATGACCTTCCCCCATTGTACAGATGAGGAGGCTGAAACTCAGAGAGAGATTTAAAAATTTGTGCAAGACACACATCTGGCCAATATTGAATCCATGATTCAATTCAGATATTTCTGCAATACTATGCCTCTCTTCTGTGCAGAATATAACCCTCTTTAAATATGGTTTGGTGTCTTTCACATAGGTGCTGATAGAGCATACCTGTAGAGTTTGGAATAAAAAAGTTGGGAACCAAGTCTGGAATTCAAACTGCCCACTCATTGTCCAGGCAAAGCTAATGAAAGGGAATGATTGGTGAATGAGAATAGATAAGCTTCAGGGATGTTAGATGTTAGATGATTAAAGGTTATTCTGAAACATATAAGACATGTGTAATAACATGCAGGTTGTATAGAGACAAGAAATCAGGAGGATTTCTCAGAGGTAGAAGCCATGAGCCAGAGTCAGAGTGGGGCTTCCTTCCACAATGTGTGGCGTTCCAACCCAAAGGCTTCAGCACCACGGACAGCTTCTTGGTGGCGGCATGACTTCCTAGTTACGAACTTATCGGAACAAGGAGCAGGACCCAGCTAACCTATCCCAAAGGAGGGTTGAGTCATTCCCCTGGTCCTTGTGGGATCCTGCATGATTTCCCCCCTCTCTATATTATTGGCCATGATATGCATAATGACCAGGTCAGATTTCACTGCTCTTTAACCAGCCCCTCTTCCTGCTGCCTCCACAGTTCAAAAACACAATACTTAATTTTTTTCAGGACTACAAAAAAACTCTGAACAGGAAAATTCTCATCCACAATACACTGCTGCCAAAATGCCAAATTCATCTTCTCCCTCCTTCTTTCTTGTCTATAAGGTCCAGGGTAAATCTGTAAATCTGCCTTCCAGTCACACTCTCCAGCCTACAATAGTACACATACCTACTCTTCACTTACTCACTTCTGTCTTCAGTTTTTTTCCCTCTCCTCTCCTTTTAAACTATAATAAGACACATTGACTTGGAAAATCTCAGCCCCGCCCTGATACAATGGAAGACAATGGGCTTTGGAATCAGGCAGAGAAATACATGCTCCATCTAGTCTACTCCCATGATCTTGGGCAATGTTCCAAAGTTCCTTTATCTCATCTGTAAACTGGAGATGATGCCTAAGTTTAACTGCTATAAAAATTAACAACAAAGTATATATAGGTCACAGCAGCTCTGATAATAACACTATTAATACTAATAATAAAAATAGAAATTACTAACTTATTAAGTGTTCACCCTTTACTAGGCATTGTTCTAAATGTTTTACATAATCAAGTCCTCATACAAATCTCATGTGGTTATATGGTAAATGCCCCCATTTTTCAGATATAGGAACACAGAAGTTAAATAATAAGCACAAGGTTACATAGCTAGTAATTTTCAAGGATAGTACAAAGAAGATAGACATTCAATAAATAGTAAGTTTATACCTCAATTTTTCCTCCATCTCTGTCATATGTCTCATCCTTCCTTGGCTAATGATTTTGCTTGTCACTCTAACCACCATAAGCTCCATTTTCCTCATCCATAAAATAAGTGTCATTCCTAATTTCTAGGAATACCCTGAAGACTCAGTGATAAGAATGGAGAAGTGGGGATACCTGGGTGGCTCAGTTGGTTGAGCCACTGCCTTCGGCTCAGGTCATGATCCCAGCACCCTGGGATCAAGTCCCACATCAGGCTCCTTGCTCAGCGGGAGCCTGCTTCTCCGTCTGCCTCTGCCTGCCACTCTGTCTGCCTGTGCTCACTCTGACAAATAAATAAATAAAATCTTTAAAAAATAATAAAAATAAAAAATTTTTAAAAATGTAGAGGTGCACCACACATAAAATGTGCTTAGCAAATACTTATTAGGAAATGATTATATTCACTTATATTTTTTCCAACTCCTTCAACTTCTAGAAATCTAGCTCTGATCTCATTATACCTTAACTGTTTTACAAATAATCATTACTGATAAGCTTGCTACATGTAAGAAGGTTCCAGTTTTCATCCTTAGCCTCTAGGGTAACTTGGCCACTACTGACCAATGACTAAGTCTCTCTCCATCTTTACTCCCAGAATCCTGTCCTTTCCTCTTTTCTTTCTACCTCTAAGCTTCTTTCTCAGTTCCATGTGTTGAATGTTCCCATACCCCCAAGATTTGGTTCTGGTTTCCCAACTTGCTTCTCTTTTGCCTCCAGCCGCTAGCTTCGGGGGCTGGTTCAGGGCAGAGGGGAAGAGGGAAGGAGGACTCCTATTTTGGTTTGAGTTCCCCCATAAGCAGAGATTCTGAGCTGAAGTTTTGAGTAAAGTAGTTTATTCAGTAGTCCCAAGAAACAGTGGGAAGGCACATGCAGAAGTGACAGAGGGGAGGGAAGACAGCCAATCAAAAGTACAAAATCAAGCCAGATACCACTGTGGGCCATTGAGCTTGATCCCACTGGAGAATGTTGGGAATCAGTTTGGAACATGCTTGTTGGCGAGCCAGGAAGCAGGGGCCACTTATTCGCCAGCTCCCTCCAATCATTAGTTGAAGGCTTTTCCTGGAGAGTGCTAATTCTCAGGCACTTCCAGCCTGTATGTGTGCAAACTGAGCAGGTACCAGCCAACAGCAATAACCTTAGGCTGTTGGAATTTAGCCCAGCCAGCTCTACAAAGGTAAAGCCCCAGGGATATGGATGAGGACACCAACTGTGTCTGCTAGAACTCCCAGATTCTCATCTCCATCTACAGCTTCCTCCCAAATTCCAGACTAAAATTCCCCAACTTGGGCTGATCAGCTTCAACTGGACCCCCCTGGGCCCCTCAAACTCAGTGAGGTCATACCAAACATCCCACCCATCTCTACTCCACAGAAGACCCACCCCAGCTGCCATCATGTCAGACTCACCATAGATCTTCCATGTGCCCCAACTGGACTAACTGCCCATTTCATATCTTCACCCTGTCACCCTAAGTATACCCCCCAATCACACAATGTCACAGAGGTACAAGCCACTTTACCTGTAGAAGGACAAACATTCAAATACTGGCCCTGGCACTGCCACATCCTAGCTGCACCCACACTGGCACCTTGCCTCCCCTCTCAGAGCTACTGAGGTGTCACCCATAAAGCAGGTATTTTAAAATAAGATTCTATGACTGTCAATAAGATTATGTATGCAAAAGGACCTAGCCCAGTTTATAAAACATAGTAGGCATTCAATCCTTTATAACTATGATTTTTCCAATCAGTGATCAAATTAATTCTCTTTTTTTCCAATGCAATTGCAGATCTCCACTACCTCTTCTCTCCTTGCTTTTATTTTCTTGGCTATTTCAAGAGTTTCCTGGCTTTGCCAGTACACTGGATTGCTCCAGGAACCCACTGAGCCTTTCTCCTGACTTTAGTCTCTTTCTCTTCTGGTCTCCTTGCATAACAATACCAGACTCACATCTCTGAAATGCCACATGCATATCTCCTATTGCCAGTAGTCCACAGCTGTCTTCACAGTAAGACATCCCATCCAGGAACCTCCTTATTCTGACATTTAAGATCCTTCACAGTCCAACACTGTGGTTATGGTCTCCATTTTGTCACTGCTTTCTTTTGGTCAAATGCTTCATGCAAGCTAATTCATTCATCAGATGTTTATTGAGCAGCTACTATGTACCTATGTACCAAGTGCTGTGCTATGCACGAAGAAGATGTTCCTCATGATGCAAGGGGGAGAAATGGTTTCCTTGACTGAATCCTCCATCCAGCCTTAATCTACAATATTCTCTCCTCCCTATCCCACTACACCATCAAACCCTCCCTAGGGAGGCATCTCTGGGTACCAGGAATAGGATCAGTCCCAGCTGCAAACCCCATTCTGGTCACTTATGATGGCTGACCTTTTTGTGGCAGAGTCATTTCCCTCTCTCAGGCCCTGTTTCCAAAAGATGAAAAGTACCACCAGTGAAGGTTGGTATGGGAACCAAATGATGACTCCCTCAAGATGCCCACATCCTAAACCTCAAAACATGAGACTATAGTACCCTACATGTCAATGGGAGACTTTGCAGACATGTGTAAGTTAAGGATCTTGAGATGGAGAGATTATCCTGTAACCGCAAGGGTCTTTCTAAGAGGGAGGCAAGAGGCTCAGAGTGAGTAGTGGAAGATGTGACAAGAATAGCAGATGGTGAACTCACCAAAGGTAAGATCCCAGAGATGAGGACCACAGGTAGCCTCTAGAAGCTGAAAAAGGCAAGAAATGAGATATCCTCCACAGCCACCAGAAGGATCGTAGCCCTGCTGACACCTTGCTTTTAGACTTCTGACCTCCATAACTGTAAGACAATAAACACATGTTGCTTTAAGCCATTGGGTTTGTGGTCCTTTGTCACAGCAGCAATGAGAAACAAATACTATTGTTTCTTGGGGTGAGGAGACTGACAGGTGGAGAGACCTTTACCCATCAGAAGGCTACCTTCTCATCAATGGCCAGGCTAGAGTTTTACCTGGGACTGTCCCTACACCCAGGGCACTGAGATGCCTCTCTGGAATGGATGTGACAGAATGTAGGACAGCCAGCGCACAATGCCAGGCATGTTGTAAGTCCTCAAATGGAATCTGAAGGGGTGGGGTGGGAGAGGCTCAGGTCCTCTCTCCTCCTGGAGACTTCCCTAATCCTCGCAGCCCATCATGCTTGCTTCCTCATCTGATCTTCTGTAGCATGCATCACCTGCAAAGCATGTGTTTACGAAGAGGTTTACATATCTAAGCATATGAAATTGTTGTAAATGGGGACCTAGGAGTTATCTCTATGCATTGTGCTTTTTTAGGTGATCATCATCTCATAGGTGAGGATTCAAAGGCCCAAAAAGATTCCATGACTTGTCCAAGATCATTAAAAATAGCATGGCAGAGCAAGAATGCAAAGCCAGTGATCTTGCCTCCTGGTCCAGTGCTGTGTGAATTTCCAACTGGCCTAATTTCTGTCTTAATCTTGCCTGCATCCCCATTCCCAGGACCTTACACCTCAGCGGCCATCAACCCCAGAGAAATCAGCTCCGCCATCCCATCACTGGAGTCTCAGGAGAACCCATCTACAGTCCCTCTCCCAAGAGACATGACAAGGGAAGAAAGCTGGCTGGGGAGGAATGGTAATTTCCTGTAAGTCCATGACAGGATGAGAAACAGTGTCGGGATAAAATATATCCCGTATTCTACTCAGCTTGGATGCAAGCCCAGGAGACATAGTGTGTTAGGACCCGGCATGTGGAGGGGCAGAGGCGGTGGTGGGGGGTGGATAAAGCAGGTGAGAGGGATGGGATGAGGAGGAGAATTCTCTAAGTCACCGGCACATCTGGAAGTGAATCCAACACCTTTGCAATGTGTAGAAAGGAGACTTGGTCTCTACCCACAGCCCTTGTAGTCTGGAAATGAGCCTGTCTTGGCCACTGTAGGCTAGGCTAGAGCCTAGAATGGTGCCTGAAGGAGCATATATGTTCAGTAAATTCAGGTTGGATGGATAGCCCTAAGTTAGTATTTCCCAGCCCTACCATCCATAAGCTGGGAATCTTAGATACCGCTTCCTCCCTCTGGGCCTCTGTTTTGCTATCTGTACATCTACCTCCCAGGAAATTGGTTGAAAATCAAGTCAAGCATGCACTAGTTGAGCACCTAGATTCTAGAAACAGGCAATCTTGTGATCAAATCTCCTCTCCACTCTTTTCCTACCATTTGTTTCATGTCTCTGAGTTTCATTTATTTCTCTAAAAGATGGTCCTGTATAAGAATCATCAGTATGTTGACTATTAATTGGTTGTATCAGTCATTTACACTTTAGTATGAATGAGGGGTCTATACACAGGCTTATGGCAGGAGCTGAAAGGACTCTATTTGTTTACTATATATCATGCTCTTCCAAGCACTTTGCATGTAAAATTTATTTAATTTTCACAATAGCCCTGTCAAGTTCAGGGAAGGAAACTACACAGAGCCTCCCAGCTGGTAAGAGGCCAAGTCTGGGTTTAACCCAAAGTCTGCCCTTATCTCTTAATAGTCCATTACCTCTTCAGATCAAAATTGCTTACATGTCATGAACATTAGCTTAGAATTCATCCTGCACTCCAGTGCTTCCCAAACTTGTCTGTGACTCAGATTCCTGAGTCAGCAGATCTGGAGTGGGGGCACCACAGGCTGCATTTCCAACCAGCTCACAGGGGCAGTTGAAGCTGCTGGTCCACTTTGAGGAATGGAGTTCAAAGCAATATGGTTGCTCTGGTGGTTCTAAAACAGGGATGTGACAGGGTCAAATCAGGCTGTAGGAGCTTGTCTGGTTTCTGTGTGGAGGATGAATGAGAGGAGGAGGGGCTGGAGGTGGATGTTTATGCCCTGAGGTTCCTTTCTGCTCAAAAGCCTCCCTATTTGATTCTTAGAGATTTTCTAAACCTCTTAGGGAAACTGACGGAATGTAAGAATGCAAGAATCTTCCAGCTCCACCTCCTCCCCAGGCTGAAAAAGAACGCCAGCTTTGAGGCTGCTTTCTGCTTAAAAATGATGCTCTGAGCAGCCACTCAGTATTCCAGGGACCACGCTGGATTCAATACATCAAAGGTTGAAGGATCATATAGCCCCATTAGCTGCAAAGTTTAATTTCCCTTCGGGGCTGGTGGTACAATGAAACTACAGCAACAATTACAACTTCCCCTTCACTGACAACCTGCTCAGATCAATAACGGGCCGCGTCGCCCGATTCAGCCTCATTCGTCAGGAGGCTCTGGGCCACCCAAAACCCATCACTGCCTACCACACCCCCTCCATTCAGAGTGATGGGGGAGAGAGTGTGGGGACCCCTCCCAAGGCATGGAGTCTCCCTTCCTGATTTTGCAGAAGGGGACCCCAGAGGCCAAGAGGAGGGAGAACCTTGTTAATTAATTAGAGCACCACATAGCTAATCAAGTGACAACTCTTCTAAGGCCTGGGGGGCACAGCCATGCAGGAGACAGGCATGGTCCTTGACTTCATGGCAAAATAGAGGTAAACAAGGAAACCAACAAGCCAGAAAACTTAAGATCGGGAAATGTGCCTCTTTAGTGGAGGGGTCAAAAACAGTGACATGGGGACACTGAAACGGCACCTATAGGAAGTGTAAGAGGGAGCTCTTGAAGACTTGGGGAAGGACATTCCAAGAAGGAGAGCTGCAAGGGCAGAGGTGTGAGGTGTGAGGAACAAAATTGATGAGGGAGGAGCAGAAGGGAAATGGACATAATGTTTCATGACTGCCCTGGTTGGGGAACAGATTAGGCTAGGGGGTTGGCAGGGGCCAGGCAAGGGCTTTGGATTTCCTTCTGGTCCCAGTGGGGATCCAGGGAGGGTTCTTACAAGGGAATGGCTTTCATGAGGTTGTACGTGGAGTCCAGAACCGATCTGAGACAGAACCAACATCTCCTGAAGCCTCAGCTTCCCTCTTACCCCACTGGACTCTGTGTTACAAGAACATTGGCCAAACAAAGAATTCTGTGGCCTACTAACTCGCCATCAGATGTCTGTGGAGGCAGTAATGTCCAGATGGGCAAATGGAGACCCTCACGATGTCTTCAGGACATGACCTGGAGCCTTTGGATTCTATATTCTACATGGTTGGGTGAGGCTGCTCTTTTATAAGGCTGTCCAGTCCCTCATCGAATCCTCACAGTGAGCCTGGGATGCCAGGGTCTGGGATAAATGTCAGTTTAAACAGGTGAAGAAGCCAAAGGTCAAGGCAGCTCCAGAGGCATCGCTATCCACCCCAAGGCAGGCCATGATCAGCCTTCTGTTCCCCTTCTAGATCCACACCAGCTGGAGTCCAGCCCACCATCCCATTTCCAGGGACTTCTAGCAAAGGCCAGAGTTGGTCTCATTCAAGATTTCTATGAGACTGGAACTAGCTTCCTCCTTTTTCTCTTCCTCTGAGCCCTCCTTTCATTTTCTTCATATGTCCTCAGAGTACAACAGTCTAGAGGGGGCATAGTGGCCAGAAACGAGGGCAGCTCCAGCCTGCCACAGGCTTGGGAGGAAAGCAGAAGACAGGTGAGACAGAATGCAGCTTCTCTGCTCAGCTGGTCCTGAACTAACAGAACTTTCTGTGGGCAAGATGAATAGCATCTGACAGCCAGTGCAACAGGGGATGTGGAGAGGAGTGTGGGGCCTGGAAAGAGAGATTAGGTGGGGTACACACTACACTGGGAAGCCCAGGTGGTTGTGATAAGACAGGAATAGAGCCATTCTCTGGTCCTGAAATATGGCCCCAGGCCAATGTGAATGCCTTGGAAGAATTAAGGCACACAACACTGATCTGTTGTTCATCTGCCAGGTAGACATCCGAGTGGGAGAAAGGCAAAGTCTGTGAAAAGATTCCCAACAACCTCCAAATTCCTAGAAAACTGAGAGCATGTGTCCTGCACCGTGGAGGAAAAAGCCACTCAGGCAAAGAAAGTGAGGTGGAAAGAATTTTTCTGTCCTTAATACAGTTCAGTGGGGAAGACAAGGGACAGAATTTGTCCGTATACTCTGTGCTGTGCTAGTGCATTTGCATGTCACCTCAAATGAAGGAGAGCGAATATGTCCATTGTGCAGATGGGAAAACTGAAGATCAGGGAAAAGAATTAATGATGTTACACAGAACAGAATCTGTACTCAGGGTTTTCCTCTGTGCCCCACCCGGCCCCTTCAACCCTGAGTACTCTTCTACGAAATTCAAGAAAGAAGGGACATTAGAGTCTATGTAACTTGACCTCCTACTCCAAGGTGTGAATCTTGCAACCAGCTCCCCTTCTGCATATATCTGCATATATAATATATCTGCATATATCATATATTGTTGCTGCAATGTTTGTTAGTTCACTCCCTCCAGCACAGCCCTCAGCCAAATGAAGGTAGATCCTTCCCAGTCTTCGTGGTCCTTCCCTACTTAGTTACCAAGCATCTATTGAGAAAGGAGGAGGAGGAGGAAATGAAGCTTTATGGAAGTCACATTTTTTTTCAAGTTCTTTTTTTTTAATTTGACAGAGAGAGAAAGATCACAAGTAGGCAGAGAGGTAGGCAGAGAGAGAGGGGGAAGCAGGCCTCCCATTGAGCAGAGAGCCTGATGTGGGACTGGATCCCAGGGTTCTGGGATCATGACCTGAGCTGAAGTCAGAGGCTTTAACCCACTGAGCCACCCAGGTGCCTGGAAGTCATGTATTCTTGATGTGAAGTCATTAAGCAGACTAGGAGGAACAGAAATGTGAACATTATAACCACTCCCAGAACTTGGGATCAGGTCTATGATAGCTCCTTTTTAACTGAGTAACACTGGGTTTCCTTCACTGTCCTCACTTCTTTGAGCTTCAACTTCTTTCTCCTTAAAATGGTGATCATAGATTACTGCAAAAGTAAAGTGTGATATCAACAGGAGAATGGATACACAAACTATGATGTATCCATAAAATGGAAAACGGCTACACAATTTTAAAAACATGTGACCCACTGACACATTTCAACCATGTAGAAGTAACACATTATGCAAAATGAAAAAAGCCAGATACAAAAAATGACATACTGTGTGATTCTATTCCATGACATTCTAGGAAAGGCAAAACTAGAAGACGGAAATCAAACCAATTCTTACAGGAAAAACTAGAAGACAGAAATCTAGTCAGTTCTTGCTGGAAGCTGAGGCTGGGAGTAAGGGATCGATTGCAACATGATATGAGGAATTTTTAAGGTGAGATGAAAATATTGTGTATCCTGATAATGTTGGTGGTCACACTACTGTATACATTTGTTATAGCTTAGCCCCAACTGTACAGTTTTAAAAGGATACATTACCACAAGTATGTCCTGCCTCAGTAAACCTGACTTTTAAAACAGATGTGAGGATCTGGTAATTGTGTGTGTAGACTTTTTCTGCCTCACCAAGGTAGTTAAGACCTGTAGAGCTGGGTTGCTCTATCCGACTCAACCAGTAGGTGTCGCTAACAAACCACACACACCTTTTTTTTTTTTTTTTAAATAACTTGGCTGGTCCATTCATTGGCACTTTCAGCCTCAGATAAGAGAAACCTATATTCAAACTGTATAATTTTTAAAATTTCTGTTGAAAGTAAGGGTGCCTCAGTGTTCCTCTGAAAAACTAACTGTGGTTGATGACCTCGGTCCTTTCCCCCATCCAGACCAATGACATAAGACTTGGCCCCAGTCCATACACCAAGTGGTAGAGGTGAGATCCAAGGTGGCACTGGGCAGCGTGTGACATTCAAAGTACTTCTGTGGCTATCCCTACCAGCTGTGGCTGGAACATTTTTTTGAAATCTTCCAGCCCACAGGTAACCTGGTGTCTTGGTGTGCTAAAGTCTTGCCAGTGCCAGGCCTGTGGGCAGCAGCAAACTTTGAGGTTAGGTGGACACGTTCCTCCCCATCCCCTCATGGTTGTGCCTCTTCCAATAACAATATTTTCTCTGCTCCCTCTGAAGAGAAAGTCATGTGTTAAATGGAAGATTTGCTTGAGTGAGTCACTGGGAACCTAAGCGAAATCATATTAAGGAAGTAATATTTATTATATCCATAAAGCAACCCGCACAGGCAGTGTGTGGGGGCCAGATGGGAGGCCCAGATGTGCAGGGAGCCAAATCAAGCCTGTCGGGGGCGGGGGGGGGGGGCAGGGGGGTGTTGAGCCTGTGAGTTAAAGCCCTTCAGCCAGGGAGGAATTGGAGGTAGGTTTGGTCAGGGGTGGAATATAGGGAGGGGGGCTCAGGTAGCCTCAGAAAGGGGGACTCTCAGAGGAAGGAAAAGGAGGTCAAAGTTTCCCTGCCATGGCAGTGACTGCTAACATGGTCCGTGATATTGCAGGGGAGAATCAACTGGACAGACAAAGGTGAATAATGCCAGATTTGATTGGCAGGACATGCATAATCGGAGTGGGAGGTGTAGAAGAGGAGGGAAGGAAAAAGGAAGGAAAGGGGAGACAGAAAGAAGAGACTGTTGGAGACAGTTGTCCAAGTCATTGCTTGTTCAAGGATGCTTAGCCGGCAGGCCAAATAGAGGCAACAATTCAATGCATCCTGCATTTTGAAGCTGGTCAAGAGTGGGCTCTACCCTGAAGCCTTTTACTACTTTGCACAGAGGTGCCAAATGGGTTAGCCTGAGTCCTAGAGGAAAGAATAGAAGGAAGAGAGTGGAGGGGAGTGGAGAAGAAAACACCCAGAATCTCTGATTTTCCTGCTCTGCACATTGTACATTGCTGGACAGTCCACTACATCTCATGGTTAACATTCTTCTCCCCAGTTGGTCCATGCCAGTTCCACTGATACTTAAAAGCCGACATCACATCATCAACACCAAGAAGATTTCTTCGTGGCCCACATCTCCCAGACGGGACTCGTGATTCCTGCTGAGCAACCCAATGGGAAGCCGGCAGCTTCATCTATAAGCCCAGTGAGCCCTAAGTGAAGCTGAGATGCTTTCCTTGTGACTGGTGTCAGTGAAATTTTTCAAAAAGATTTTATTTATTTTGAGAGAAATAGAGAGCAGGGGGAGCAGCACAGGGAGATGGAATCTCCAACAGATTCCCCACTGAGTGCAGAGCCTAACATGGGGCTCCGATCCCGTGAGCCTGAGATCATGACCTGAGCCCACACCAAAAGTCAGGGGTGCCTGGGTGGCTCAGTGGGTTAAGACTCTGCCTTTGGCTCAGGTCGTGATATCAGGGTCATGAACCCCACATCAGGCTTTCTACTCAGCAGGGAGCCTGCTTACCCCCTCTCTCTCTCTCTGCCTGCCTCTCTGCCTATTTGTGATCTCTATCTGTCAAATAAATAAATAAAAATCCTTTAAAAAGAAAAAAAGTCAGATGCTCAACCAACTGAGCCACCCAGGTGCTCCTCAATTACACTTCATGATGTCCCTCTCCACATCCACACTTCTCTGGGCTCAGGACTGTCCAACTGCCCAAGGCCCTTGCTGATCATCACAGGTTAAAGGAACTGAATACTTCCTTTTTAAATTCTTCAGGATGATAAAGATTATAATGATGGCAAATCAGACACTACTGGACAAGCCTGCAGATAGGTTTACTGTAAACAGTGACCTGGACAATGTTCAGAAAACACCTGTTATTCTTGACCCTCCCACATCCATGCCTCTGTCTTCTGGGAACAGGGTGCTTACATTCCTTTAGGAAGCCACCCTTCCTCCATTCTCAGTCCCTGGACTCTGGTTACACTGACTCTCCTCCCTGATTCCAGAAGTGAGTCTTGTTCCTCTAGGTCACAGTGACCAGTTTAAGAATGGGCATATGACCCAAACCATCTAATGAAAGCCAGTCCTGTAACTTTTACTACATCTCTCAGGAAAGAGACTCTTTGGAAGTAGTAGGGGAGTGCAAGTAAGTCAAATGGAGTTACAACTCTTATGGCCATCCACAGAGAGAAATTCCTTCCCCAGGAATGGAGCCAACTCAGAGAAAAGCAGACCCAAAGGGATAAAAATACAGATAGTCCTGATATTGTTTGGGTACCTAGAGCCAGCTGTACCTGAATCTCTTACCATGTACACACACCGATACATTCCTTTTCTAGATGATGGCAGCTTCATTTGGATTCCTGGCATTTAGAGCCCCTATTAATAAGCAAAGTTTCCCAAATCTAGTTCTTTGTTGGACAGCACTGAAATGTGGAAAAATGGGGCTTTAAACTGGGAGTTAAAATATCTGAGATTTTACACCAGTTCTTAGATTAAGCAGGTAGTTGGTCCTGAGCCACACATTTCCCCTCACCAGGTCTAGTTTTTCCTGATATAAAATAAAAGTTCCCTTTTGTTTGACTAAGCTTTTTTTTTAAAAAATAAAATATGTTCTTTAAATTTCTGTGTGGAATAGTGAATTCTTTGGGTAGTAAGGAAGGCTCCATTGCCACGGGCACATCTCTTGACCCTTTAGTCACTTCCTGTGGTCTCTGCACTACCTCCAAATGAGGGCACCGCAACCTTCTCCATGCCAACTATTTCTCTGAATGCCAGCTGTCTTGCTGCAGGATGGGGATCATTATCTTTAATCTTCACAGGCAGAGACTAAATGTTCTCTGTATATCCTCACCTTTAATCTTCACACAACCTTATGAATTAAAGCCCATTATTATCTTTACTTTCTGGAACAGAAAACCCAAACTCTGAGAGGTTAAGACTCACACCTAAAGTCAAATCCCGAATTAGGATTTGAATCCAGGTCTGTGTGATCTCAGAGCTTACTGAAGATCACTAGTACTTACTGACAGTACATATACACAGATCTAAGACAAAGCCTAACACATGTTGACACTCAGAAGAGTAGATATAAATGCACTGTTGTCCAATAGAATTTCCTGCAGTCATGAGAATGTGTTAGTGCTTTCGTGCCCAACGCACTAGCCCACATGTGGCTCTTAAGACTGAAGAAGTGAGTTTTAACTTTTATTTTAATTTCAATAGTTTAAATTTCAAGAGCCACATGTGGCTGGTGGCTGGCACATTGCATAATACAAGACTACACGCTCTGCTCCATCGAGAGAAGGGGGACCATGTTTGTAAAATAAGTATTACCCAGAGTCAAGCTGATCTGTGTTCAAATCCCAGTTGGCCACTTACTGGCATTTTGATCTTAGACAAGTGATTTCGATTTACAGTGACAAAAACCACTCCCTCATAGGATAGCTATGACATTCACTCACACAGTCATTCAACGACATTGAGCATGGGTGTCCTATGCTAGATTCTGGAAATATGGTGATGGATAGGACAGGAAAGAGCCCATCCTTCAGAAATGTCCAAACTTGAGATACTTGTCTATAAATCTACATAATGTACATTTATACTCTCTAGCACAGTTCCAGGTACATAACACATACTTGAACAATGGAAGCTCATTTTAGGAACCACAAATTATACAATATTATGTGTTAATGATACCTCAATAAAGTTGGAGGAAGGCAAGAAAAACTAAAAAGAAAGGAAAAAAAAAAGAAAGAAGGAAAGGAAGGAGGAAGGGAGGAAGAAAGGAAGGAAGGGGAATGGAGGGGAGGGAGGGAGGCAAGAGGTAGGGAGGATGGGGGGGAGGGAGAAAGGAAGAGAGAGAAAGAAAGAAAGGAAAGGGGGGTGGGGGAAGCAGACATCTTCTGGAAGAGACTTGGCAATGTCTCCAGAGCATTTTGTGTTAACTCGAGAAAGTTGGGAGGGTATGCAAATGGGTCTGTTAAATAAAGAATATTCCTAGGTAAAATCATTATGCAGAACAGTTTCCCCTCTGCATAAGGTGGCAAAAATTATCTCCCCAGTGCCAATTATGTGCTTGTTAGCACTGACATTCTCAGAGTCATTACACCGAATGGGTGCCGTTTATGTAAGATCTACACTGGGTTCTATTGTAATTTTTTCTCTGTTTACAACTCGGTATAATAAATGTCATTTTTTCAAATGTTAAGGTATTTGGTATTCAATCTAACATTAAGGCTTGGAATGTGTTTGCCCCTAAAAGGCACTCACATCCAAACACCCTCAGGTGTCATGAAATGGAACAAATATGCAGTGAGGGTGGGGGTCAGGAGACAAGAATTCCATTTCTGACTATGTCCTTGAACATGGAACTTCCATCCTCTGAGCCTAATTGCCCCCTGTGTGATACGACGTGATCAGATGAAGTAATTTCTAAGGTCTTTTTGCAGGCTTGATTTCCTATAACCCTGTTGAGATGCTCAGCTTTTGCTATTGTTTATTACAACAATATTAATATATTATACATTAATATATATCATATTTTGTATAAATGTATTTTGTGCACTTTATTTTTATATATTTTTAAAAGACAAATGGAGAAAAATGGAGAGTACAAAGATAAATGAGAGAGAGAGAGATAATGACAGTGGGAAAATGATGAATTATCAAGTAAATGTTATTGAAAAAATTAAATCACTCACTGAGAGAAAATCAAGATGGAGTCTTGCCTCACACCGTAGAGAAAAATAAAATCCAGATAGTTTAAATACCTAATTATAAAAAGCAAAAACTAGAAAGCAAAGAGAAAACAGAGGAGAGTAGTTTTATGAAATTCAGTGGAGGAGGTGGGATTTCTTGAAGACACCCCAGTATAAAAGATTAGGACGGTGATAAAGAAAGGAATTTGTTACTTTAGAATCAAAGATTCCTGTCCTTTGTACACCACAGACAAAGTTAGCACAAGGCCAAAGTGGTGAAACAGGATATCTGGAAAGAATAGCTAGCTGGAAACACAGAAATCTACAAATCAGAAAAAAAAATAATAATGACCCTTAGAAAATCCAATAGTGAAATGGACAAAATATATTAATAAGTAATTCACAGAGGGGAAAAAGGGAAAAGGTTACTAATAAGTATATAAAGATGTGTTAAAAATTATCAGTGATGGGTGACATGGAAATTGAGATAACCATGAAGTAGTATGTTATCCTCATTTGACTGGCAAGGAAGTCAAGGAGAAAGATAGCATCATGTCTTGTCAAAAATGTGGTAAAAGAGGAATTCTCACACAGCTGGAGAGAGCATGAATGATACAGGCATCTGAGAATAGTCTGGCCAGACTCAGTGGAGTCAAGTGTGTGGATATCCAAGAGCCCAGCAAACCCATTGTTGGCCCTACAGCCTGGAGAAATCCTTACTCAGGGTCATGCAAGAAGATACACCAAGGGTGTTCACATCATTCTTGTTATGCTGACAAAGTTGCAGCATTCCATCACTTGAGAACCAGATGAGCCATACCTGGTGAGAGAAGTAGGAAATATTCTGCAACCATGAGAAGAAATGAGCCAGATCTATACGCAGCAGCATGGGCAGACTTCAAAAACAATGCTGAGCAAGAAGAGTAAGAGCCAGAAAGAGAATTCCAAACCACTTCTGTTACTTAAAAAAGCACAGGTATCATGTATTTTTCAAAGACGCAAATCTATACAAATGGCGAGACTGTGGGTTGAGGGGCATAAAACCAGAATGAGTGCCCATGTGGACAAGAGGAAGAGCATCATGGTGGAAGGTAGAGGGGCGTGATTTCAAACAAGAGTCCTTACGGAGAGGGACTTCTCAGTTCTGTGCACCTGAGCCCCCTCCTAGCAAAAATCATGATTTGTATTTTTTAGTTTTTGAGGCACTGTGCTAAAGGAGATGATATGGAGATAAGATGTAGACTGCGCATATCTGTATCCCATGTGTATGTCATTTAACATAGATAATTTAATCCTCACTTTCAGCACCATTTGGAACTGGACAGATTTATATCTCTCAGGTCAGATCCAGATACACTTCTCCAAAGTAGGGAACAGATGTAATAAGTGGCTGTACACCCAGCTCCTAGAAGACAGCAGCCATGAGTGGGTAGTCAAGAAAAGAATGTTCAGCTGTTGTCCTAAAGCACAAAGCACACTGTCATCCCATCTACTGATAAAGGAAGATGTCTGTCCTGGCTTCTGACATCAATATTCTGAGGGTCCTACCTCTTTCCTCTCTCTCCCTTCTCCTACACTGATATCATCACTTAAATAGGATCCACCTATTCAAGAAGCTAAATGCCTCTCAGAACAGTCTTATAATTTATGGGTATGCTCCAGGGAAAATCAAGAAATTGGTACCATTCTTAACTTGCTGTGTGACCTTGGGCTCACTGAATGTGTTGCTTCATGCCTATTGCTATGAGCTGAGAGCCTGTAAACTACTGGGACCTGTGATAAATCAGATTAAATCCCTTGCCCAAAGTTCCAGAGTTCAAGTCCACAGAGCCAGAATTTGAATCCAGCCAACAAATCCAACACAAAACCCATGATCTTGGCCACTGTGCACAGCTTCCAAGCACGTGCCATTGTTCAGACTTTGCCAACTCCACTCCTCAGAGTCCCTGCTTTTTCCCTGGACTCCAAGGAACCTTGAGCCTCATGAAGCTCTTGGACCACCTCTGGTCCCAAAGGAATCTTCAAAGGCCACTTCACTGAACTTGCTCCTGGCTGACAACACTATACCATGACAGATCCCATAGGGTCTGAATCTACAGGTGGCTACCTGTCCCCAGTCCAGATCCTGATGGCTGTGCTCAGGTCAGAACAAAGTGTCCCCATAACAAGGCTATTAATCTTGCATCACTCCCTTTCTAGCCTCTTTCCCGGCCAAGAATAGCTTGGACCCATAATTCCTGCTACAATCCTGGTGGATCTCACAGCTCAGCCCTGAAGAGCTGCAATCATTTGTGAAAGGAGAGCTTGCTTATTTGGAGTTCCCCTTCAATCCAGAGGAATGCTCACATTTTAAAGGAATTCAGAAAACAACCACCTGGCAAGATTGGTTTGAGGAGTCCTCAATTTCAGACAAGTGAATTGAGGCTCAGATAGGGTAATTGGATGAACTGAGCTAGGTTTCCTGGGGGGGGGGGGGTTGTTTGTTTGTTTGGTTGGTTGGTTGGTTGGTTTGGTGGGTTTTGTTTTGTTTTTTGTTTGTTTGTTTGTTTGTTTGTTTTAGCTGCTCATCAAGAGAAAGAACAATAGAGTCAAAAAGGCTCAATTTTACTCTCCCGGCAAGAGAAAGGATAATACCATGAAGGTTTCTGAAGGGTGACACATGATATACTTCAGAACGTTTCTGTATCTCGGGCTCCGGGAAGAAGCAGGGTATAGACAGTAGCAGGAATACTTACTGGATTCTTCCATCCACTGTTTATTCATCTCATGTCAAACTGTAGCCAAGCCCTGAGCTGAGTGTGGAGGAACAGAATAGTTAGCACAGACTCTTCCCCAAGGGAACAAGACCAAGACACATCATGATCCCTCATCATGATCTAATGAGGCCATAACTGAGAGCTGCAGAGGTCAGAGGGGAGGATTTCCCCTGCTCAGGAAGGCTGGTGACCTGTAACATCTTCATGCAAGAGACCCTGCTTTAGGTTTGACCTTTGAGGATGGGATTAAGACAGAGAAGATCCTCAGCAAAGGACTTTTCTTCTTAATAATTCTTGAATCCAACTTCTCCTCCCTATCCCTGTGGCTACCAGCCCTCCCCCAATCTGACCAAGCCATTACCCTTTCACACTTAGGATAGCTGTTGCAGGTTCCTCAGTGTCTGTTTCTACACCTCACCTTCAAATCTCTTTTATATTTGAATTGTATAATTTAGACTCATGCCACCTTCCCTTCTTTACACTTTCCCGTATTTCCCCACTGCCTTCATACAAAAGCCAGTTGCCTTGCCTTGGCCTGCCAGAGGTCCAGTATGCGCTCGTCCCTATCATCCTCTCTACTTCTCTCTGCCATGCAGTTCACACTCAGGGCATATCAATGAAGCTTGAGGTTTCCTGCCTATGCTATGCTGTTTCTCATCCACAGGTCTCTGTATATGGCATCACTTTCTTCTGGAATGTCCTCCCACTCATCCCCAACAGAGCCCCGGCTAATTCCCACTTGTCTATCAAGACCATGTTTTGGTACCATTTCCTGAAGAAAGCTTCCAATGCCTACCACCAACCTTCATCCCAGGTTGGGTTATGTGCACTGACACTCAGTCTTAACAATTCATGGAAGTGGACACTATTACTAGGCCCATTTGTAGATGGGACAACAGGCACCATAAGGCAAGAGCACCTGCCCTAGGCTGGGTCAAACCAAAGTCTGCATGGTCCCAGGGCCCCAGCTCTTAAATAGGATGTTTGTCTACTCTGATATACCAGGATTGGGGCACAGGACTGGGGAAAGATGCTGCCACTAGAACCCATCCCAGAGTGTAAAAGCAAAAAGGCGAGAAACTAGGAGAACCAACAGCACACAGATCTGGCATGCAAAAGCAGCTGGCCATGGAGTTGACTCAGTGCAATCAGGACCAAGAGCAGCTTTTCCCATACTTTAGTCTCAGGGTGGCTCCAGCCCTGGAGTGTTTCCCCACCACCCTTAGTGATCCTGCAGTAAAAACCATTTGAAGAGGTCCTGGATCAGAGAAGAATAAGCATTGAGCCCAGATGTGGGCTCCAGAGACAAGATTTATTGAAGCAAGTCTAGGACACAACAGAAAAAAAACTCTGCCCCTCACTGAGGGGATAGCTTCATCTTTGTTCTCAATCTGTACTTTTGCTTTTCATTTTACTTTTTCTGATAAGAAAGAAAGAAGAAAGAAAGAAAGAAAGAAAGAAAGAAAGGAAGGAAGGAAGGAAGGAAGGAAGGAAGGAAGGAAGGAAGGAAGGAAGGAAGGAAGGAAGAAAGAAAGGAAGGAAGGAAGAAAGGGCAAAGGCTGAACTGGAAGAAAAGCCAAAACACAAAAAGGAGAGATGCAAGGTATGGAAAGGCCAGCAGTTTTCATTCTAGTTCTGATTTAGCTACCAATTAGCTCTGTGATCATGGGTGGTTCAGATGTCCTCTCTGGGCTTTAGCTTCGGCTTCCCTAAAACAGGCAGGGGAGGGTAGATTATTCATTTGTTAATCCATTAAGCAAATATTTGTTGAGTTCTCCCCTAGGTTCTAGAGACCAAGTGATGGCCAAGGTCACCTCTCACAAGAGCTTACAACCTAGAAGGAGAAGCAGACATCAACTAGAAAAATGAAAACCCAAGCGAAGTGAGCAAACAGGAGCAGGGGAGGAGCTGAGTTGGAGGACAGAGCCAGAACTTAGAGCATTTTGTTCCTAAGGTCAGTGAAGCCCTGCCACATGTCACTCATATACCTCCTTTGTTCCTGCATTAGTGAAGGAAGCATCATTCGATGGTCAGACTCCTGATCTCCAGTGCCCCTCTCCCAGTCTCCCCACTCAGGATGGTGTCTCCCATTCCCCTGAGTCTACCAGCCCCTTCCACACCACCCTCACCCCTACCCCCACCCAATTGGATCCTGTTATTCCTGCAACTCCCACTTTCCCCCATTTTTCTCTCTGCACTTCTCGCCTTTCACTTTTGACCAAACTTCAGATGACGGGAACACTGATAAATTAATGATTGTAATTAATAAAAATCGACTCTGTGCTAATAAATTATTATGAAATGGCCTGTCAGGTTTTTTAATGAAATGCAAAAAGCTGCAGTAATGAGATGAGTGTGTGCACTTTTTCAGCCAAGACGTGAGGAAATACATCTATGGGGTACTCAGGGTTCTACAAGGAAAGAATCTGGGAGAAGAAAGTCAGAGTTGGAGCAATGCTCAGAGGGGCAGGAGGAATTACCACTACGCAGACACCTACTATGTTAAACACTTAGTCTATGTTAGTTTACATTTTTTCATTAGTCCCACGAGAGAGATACCACTTAACCTCTGACTTTTACAGATGAAGATTTGGGCCCAGAGAAGGTATAAAATTACCCTGAGTCACATAGCAATAATGTTACAGAGCTGGGATCAAGCCTAGGTATTTTGGATTCCAGACCCACCACCAAGCTCTTAGCCACTCAATTATACCACTTTACAAAATTCTGGATTTGGAAGCAAGGGGCATGAGTTCAAAGTCTGATTCAGTCATATGACACTGTGACCTGAAGTAAGTTGTTTAACCTTTCTGAGCCTCAGTTTATCCATCCATATGATGAAGATAACAATACTTCTTTCACATGCTTTGGTGCATGTACAGATACAAATGAAGCAGGCTGCTATATGTGAACACATGTAACCCTAAACATCCTTCTTTTCCTCTTCCAAGAGTTTGGCACAAGAAGTTCTGTCTATGAGCAGATAAGGCAAGAAGAGAGGTCCAATGTCATGGAGATGAGGCCTGGAGGCATCCTCATTCACACCCCCTCCCAGCTTCATGTACTGTTTAATATTACAAGGTTGTCCCAGTTCTTTGTAAACTATAGCCATGAATGTAAAACAACTGATTTTTACAACAGAATTGCTTAACCCTGCACCAATTAAAAGTACCTGTTATTAAAAAAGGTAATTATGCTGTAATTAGTTTGACACAAGACATTAAGCAGATTATTATCAAAGCCAGGGAACTAGTAACTTCAAAGCAATTTCCCCTCTTGAAAGAGGCATTTACATGCCACCATTGCAACATGGTCTTCACTTGAGGCACTTTTTAATGCAAGGAAATGTGGTTCCTGACTCTTCCAAGCAGCTTGGAGCTTTATGGCAGGGAAAGCTCGAATTACAAATGAACTTGGGTGGCTGGGCGGCAGAAATTCTTCCCAGGGAACCCATATTCTAGGCAGGGACTGGTTGGCTGATATTCTGCCTGAGCCAGAGCAAATATGGGCAGAAGGCTAATGGTAAGATCAGAAGGGGCTAAAGGGAATGTACCTACTGCTCATATGTGCTGGGCAACACGCTTGTGTTTTTCACTATTCTCCCTTTGACTCTCCAAAACATATCTGTGAGGTAGGGATGAAGAGACCCCATTTGTGAGGAAAACGGGCTACTAACCACTAATGACAAGGAAAAGGGGGACTGAATGTCCCCTAAAGCACTTTCCAAAGTAACACTGTTATCCAAAATATATCAAATCTATTCCCTTTTGTTTCTCCTTAGCGACCTTCCAGAGGCTTTGTACTTCCAGAGGATCCTGATCCTCTCTCACCCTCTCCCTGTGTTCTCCTTTCTGTGCCTTTCCCTCTGCCTCTTTCCTCACCTGTTTCCTGTGGAAGTCAGAACAGGAGGCACTGATGAGCACATATTCTAAGGGAACAGCTCCGCCCCGCCTGGCGCTAATGTTTCAGGACCAAGGTCAGCAGCATCGATACTCTTCCCCGGCCACCATCGGTAAAAAACTCCATGGATGAGGTCCCATCTCTGACATTTACCAGCAGTGTGACCTTGAATAACATTTGTAACCTCTCTGAGCCTCAGTTTCCTCTCATAAAACAGGATAATAAGAGCACCTAACTTAAAGAGCCATTGGAAGAATTTGTGTCAGAAGCTGAGCTAGGAGTCTGGCACATCTAAGTTCCCAATAAATGAGAACTATTATTATTATTAACCTATGTCTCTTGACTACTGACCTATGTGCTCCCATTAACCCATAGGGCACTGCTCCCTAAGAGGCAGAAAAATATAGATATAAATGCAATTCAGGCAAAGGGACAAAACCAGATGGTTCAAGAAATAAACTAGATACCAACCCTCCTGCAGCTACAAAAATACTGAGGGTTTTTAGCCAATAAATGCAAATTTCTTTTTTTCTGAATAGCCTTGTAATAGTATTACATGTGACATTTATTGAGCATTTATGCTTTACCAAGCACCACATGAAGCATTTTATATCAATTATGCCATTCAAAATATCTCAGCCGGTCTATGAGGCAGATAATATTATATGCCATAAACTTATCTATTTTGCAGATAAGGAAACTGAGACTTATAGGGCAAAGGTATTATGCACTGCCACCTGCCTTGTAAGTGGCAAAGAAAGACTTTGAACACAGATCTGACCTCTAGGCTTTATCTCAGTTGCCACCTTGTTCCCCCAGATCACAAAGTCTGGTGGAAAAGAGACACAAGTAAGTAGAAGCTCGTTGAAAGTACCAGGTATGTAGTAGGTGTTCAGAAAATATGTGTTCTGATCACTCCCTTCCTTACTGCTCAGTTTACCTATCTTTTAATTTAGGGGGTTGAACATATCTTCTTTAAATGTCCACTGATTTCAGCAGGTGCTGCCAGAAGAGCATCCTAGGTCGTGGGGTCTCCCATCTCCCTGGATGTCACCCTGAGGCTCCACCTGTGTTCTTAGGGGCCCTACCCAGACCTCTGGCCTCCTTTGAGAGGCTCTGGAATCCAGGAAGAGCTAGAGGAAATGCTTCAGGCAGTGGGGTCTCAAGACCATCCTGTTGTTGCCATGACAACAATGCCGCCATCAATCTTCTTCAAGCCTCTCTTTCCAGCTTGCTTCTCTCTCTTTCCTGTCAAGTCTGTGCCTGCTGGTTGCCCCTGCAGTAGGATTCAGGGCAAGGGGCCAGCACGCATCATGAGTGCAGTGATGGGGCAGGAGGAGGAAGCATGAAGAGGAGAAGATTCAAGACAAGACCAAGGTGGATCAGACTCAGTAGGGGGCTGGGAGGAGTCCTGGACTCCCAATCAACCTCAGCAAACCTCATTTCTTCTTCTCTCCTTTTTTCTTTCTGAGCACATAATTCAAATCAGGAATTCTGCTAAGCTTTTTATAACATTACATCCATTAAAGCACTTTAGCTATTACCTCCTATGGGAAGTTTTCTATGATTGTCACACCTCTCTCCTCAGTAGGTTTAATACTCCTCATGCTTCCAGGGTGCCTGGGTGGCTCAGTTGGTTAAGCACCTGCCTTTGGCCAGGTCATGATCTCTCCCTCCTGGGATGGAGTCCCACGTTGGGCTCCCTGTTCAGCGAAGAGTTTGCTTCATCCTCTCCCTTTTCCCCTCCCCCTACCTGTGTTCAGTTGCTCGCTCGATCGCTCTCTCTCTCTAAGTAAAATCTTTAAAAAAAACTTCCCACACTCTCGTGTCTCCTGTAAGTCATACCAATTATATTATTTTACATGAATTAATACATTGATTCTCATAATAATCTTATGAGTTGGCTCTATTGTTATCTAATGTGGCCTATTATAATCTCCATTTGTCAGGTGAGTAAACTAAGGCTTACAGAGGTTAAGCAATTTGCTCACAAGCAAGTAGCACAGCCACCATTTAAACATATCTCTGTTTGGCTGCAAAAGCCAAGCCTTTCCACTGCACCAGGAGGCCTCGGGGATCAATTTGGCCGATGAAACCAATATTTATGTTTAGCTGTTGATCTGCTTTTTGAGTTCAGGGAGGAGCTGATGTGTCCCAAACCTAGAATGACCATAGCAGAGACCAGTTGGCTGGCCTCTAGCTTCTGAATGCCCCTTGACCTTGCTTCCCTGCTCAGGAATCTGGAGAAAGGAGGAAGAGCATCAGAGTAACAACTATCAGTTCTGAGGCTTGAGAAAGTCTCTTCCCAAGGTGATGATGTAAAAAACCACATTTACTGTAAACCACTCCAAGGGCCTTTGGTGTGCCATGGAAGTCACACACACACACACACACACACACACACACACACACACTCCGAATCTCCAAGAGGGACCACAGCTGACAGCATGCTTATGGGTCATCTTCCCCCAATACCCAACACAAGAATGGAAAACTGAGACCCAGATCAGGGTCAGAACATATCCAATATCATCTGACCATTAGGAAGAGGCAGAGCCAGAAATTGAACCCAATCTGTTTGATCCCTACTCTAGACTCCTTCTTCTAGTCCCACATTAGAGCAGCTTTGCATGTGCTGTTCTGGCCACCATGACCAAAACACTGACTCCAGCTAATGGACTCCATCTTATTCTCCAAGCCTCCTCTATGACTCAAGAGAGATGTGGTTCCTGTTAACCCCACTTTTCCCTTCTCTCTCACTTCTAAATATTTCAACTAATACATAGATCCTCTTGTTGAGAATCTTCTGTGCTTATGGTAGAAATTTCTAGTATGGTTCTAAAGATGTTGATTTCCCTGAATACAACTTTTTTAGCCAGTATCCACTCTTAGACTCAGAAAATGTAAGTTACCTACTGCCTGACAACCAATTCCTGTCTCAGAACATTTCTAAAATTAGAGTGAACATTGTGTTAACCACCAAAGTTAAAATCAAAATGATGGATTTCTCTCAGGAAACAAATCCTAAAATGTTTCCTCTCCTCGCAGTCAGAAAACTCACCCTCAATTTGTACTATTATGATCCTTGTAATCACTTTCCACAATTACATTGTCACTACCCTTCACCTTGATGTTGAGAAAGTTGAGACCTGCTGACCTCACTCCGAGTCACTTCCTGTCTCAACTCCAAGACCTGTAGCTGCTTCCTATAGATGAGAGCCAATCACAACAGAGTTGGGCTGAGCCCTTCCAGGTTAAACACTTAAAGACAAAACCTTTTTTTTTTTTTTAAAGAAAGTGAAAATGGCTGTTCTCATGAATCAAGGAAGACCTTATACTACCCCAGCTCACCCCCCCACACACACACAGCCTTCATTTTCTCTTTTTCCTATGTCCTATCTCATTTCATCTAAAAAAAAAAAAAAAAAAAAGAAGAAGGGAATAGCAAAATGGCAGAGGAGTAGGGTTCCAGGAGATCAGCTGGATAGTTATCAAACAATTCTGAACACCTACAAACTCAACAGGAGATCAAAGAGAAGAGCAGCAATTCTAGAAACAGAAAATTGACCACTTTCTGGAAGATAGGACGTGTGGAGAAGTGAATCCAAGGCAACACATGGGAAAACAGACCGCGGGGGGAGGGGCTCACTCCAGGCAAGCGGTAGAGCAGCGGAGCACAAAATCGGAACTTTTAGAAGTCTGCTCCACTGAGGGACATCACTCCAGAGGTTAAGCAGGGGTGGAGGCTTTGCAGGGAAAAAATGTGGTCTCAGGACCCACAGGGTCACAGAAAGACCAGGGGTGCCTGAGTGTGGCAGAGTTCCCAGGTATCAGAGCAGGGAAGCTAGCTGCAGAGATGGAGCCAAGGAATGGGCTCTCAGCTCACGGTTAGCTTAAACCATGATCTGAGGCACACTCAGGCCAATGCTCTTCAAGCAGGGACTCCACAAGTGGCAGATCCAGTGAGACTCACCTTCCTCCTCTGGGAGAAGAGGTGCAGAAGTGTACTGCAGGAATCTGCTGGGTTTGGAGACTCCAAACGGGGCCCTGTGCCAGAGATAGAAACACTTGGTCACAGGCCGCATGAGGATGGAGTGCGGCCAGAGACCAGGAAGACGGAGAGCATTAACTGCTTTCCTCTGAGGGAACACTGAAGAGTGGGGCCCTGAGCTCTTGGCTCCTATGGACGGGAGACTGGGAAGCTGCCATCTTCATTCCCATCCTCCACAGTGGTAGGGAAAGCATTCAGGGAACAAAAACAACAGAGGGCAAAGCCAAGCAGATTACTTAGCCTGGCTCCTGGCAAGGGTGGCGCAATTCCACCTCAGGCAAAGACAATTGAGAATCACTGCAACAGCCCCCTATCCCAGAATATCAGCAGGAACATCCAGCCAAGATCAAGTTCACCAATCAATAAGAACCACAAAACTTCAGAGCTACAGGAATACAGCACACAGAATTCATGGCTTTTTTCACATGATTCCTTAGTCTTTCAAAGTTAAATTTTATAAATTTTATTTTTTTTCTTATTCCTTTTTTTCAAGTTCTTCCTCTTTCCTATTTTAATGTTTTTTAATGATTTTGTCTTATCAGTACCTTTTTTAAAAATCTTTTTAAATTTTCATTCTTATAGTCACAGTCTATCCCTTCATTGTATTAAATCTTATTTTTTGTATACATATGAGTTTTTCTTTCTTTAAAATTTTGGGATACACTTTCTTCTAACATATCAAAATATACCCTAAATCTAGTGTGTGGCTTTGTTCTAGTCTCCAGCCTGATCATTCTTTCCTCTTTATTTTTTCTTTTTTCAACCAACTTCTTAACTTACCAATTCCTTTTTTAGAATCTTTTTAAATTTTCATCTTTACCATCATATTCCATCCTTTCATCATGTTTACCTTATTTTTGTATATATATGTTTTTCTTTCTTTAAAATTTTGTGAGGCAGGGTGCCTGGGTGGCTCAGTGGGTTAAGCCTCTGCTTTCAGCTCAGGTCATGATCCCACCAGGGCCCTGGACTCGAGCCCCACATCAGGCTCTCTGCTCCACAGGGAGCCTGCTTCTGCCTCTCACTCTGCCTGCCTCTCTGCCTACTTCTGTTCTCTGTCAAATAAATAAAATATTTTTTTAAAAAAATTTGGGAGTCAGTTTCTTCTAACAGACCAAAATACACCCAAAATAAAGTGTGTGGCTCTGTTCTATTCACCAGTCTAGTGTATAAATATATATATTTCCCTCCTTTCTTCTTCCCCAGGTCTTAGGTCTCTTCTGATTTGGTTAGTGTATATTTTTCTGGGGTCATTGTTACCCTTTTAGTGTTTTGTTCTCTCATTCATCTATTCTTATCTGGATAAAATGACAAGGTGGAAAAACTCACCACAAAAAAAAAAAAAAAAGAACAAGAGGCAATATGGATGGCTAATCAATATGGAG
Source organism: Mustela nivalis (assembly GCF_964662115.1). NCBI lineage: Eukaryota > Metazoa > Chordata > Mammalia > Carnivora > Mustelidae > Mustela > Mustela nivalis. The sequence continues at coordinate 90,717,416 of NC_139033.1, forward strand.
ATTAGTAAGATATCAGAACTAGAGTTCAGAATGATGATTATCAAGGTGCTAGCTGAGCTCAAAAAAAGCATGGAAGATACTAGGGAATCCCTTTCTTGAGAAATTAAATCCCTTTCTGGAGAAACAAAAGAACTAAAATCTAACCAAGCTGAAATAAAAGGTATTAATGAGGTGCAATCAAAAATGGATGTTCTTCACAGCACTCACCAAAGCACATACCCTCCCCAATGTCCATAATCCCACCTCCTTTTCCCAACCCCTCTCCCCCCAGCAACCCTCAGTTTGTTTTGTGAGATTAAGAGTCACTTATGGTTTGTCTCCCTCCCAATTCCATCTTGTTTCATTGATTCTTCTTCTACCCACTTAAGCCCCCATGTTGCATCACCACTTCCTCATATCAGGGAGATCATATGATAGTTGTCTTTCTCTGCTTGACTTATTTCGCTAAGCATGATATGCTCTAGAGTGCTGTGAAGTGTGTAAACCTGGTGATTCACAGACCTGCACCCCTGGGGATAAAAATATATGTTTATAAAAAATAAAAAATTAAAAAATAAAAATAAAAATAAATGCATCTCAACCAGAAAAAAAAAAATGGATGTTCTTAACGGTGGGATGAATGAGGCAGAAGAGAGCATTAGTGATATAGAAGACCAAATGATGGAAAATAAAGAACCATAGAAAAGGAGAGATAAACAACTACTGGATCATGAGGGGAGAATTCGAGAGACAAGTGATACCATAATGAAACAACATTAGAATAATTGGTATCCCAGAAGGAAAAAAAAAAAAAAGACGGGGGGGCAGAGGGTATATTGGAGCAAATTATAGCAGTGAATTTCCCTAATTTGGAAAAGGGAATAAGCATCAATATCCAGGAGGTTACAGAGAATCCCCCTCAAAATCAATAAAAATAGGTCCAAACCCTGTCATCTAATAGTAAAACTTACAAGTCTCAGTGACAAAAAGAACATCCTAAAATCAGCTTGGGACAAGAGGTCTGTAACATACAATGGTAGAAATATTAGACTGGCAGCAGACTGACCCACAAAGACCTGGCAGACCAGAAAGGACTGGCATGATATAGTCAGAGCACTAAATGAGAAAAATATGCAGCCAAGAATACTATATCCAGTTAGGATGTCATTGAAAATAGAAGGAGACATAAAAAGCTTCCAGGACAAACAAAAACTAAAAGAATTTGCAAACATCAAACCAGCCCTGCAGGAAATACTGAAAAGGGTTCTCTAAGCAAAGAGAGAGCCTAAAAAGTTACAGACCAGAGAGGAAGAGAGACAATATACAGTAACAGTCACCTTACAGACAATACAATGGCACTAAATTCATATCTCTCAATAGTTACCCTGAATGTTAATGGGCTTAATGCCCCAATCAAAGACACAAGGTATCAGAATGGATAAAAAGAAAAAACAAGATCCATCAATATGCTGTCTGCAAGAAACTCATTTTGGACCCAAAGACACCTCCACATTTGAAGTTGGGGGGGGCAATTTACCATGTTAAGGGATATCAAAAGAAAGCTGGGGTGGCAATCCTTATATCAGACAAATTAGATTTTAAGACAAAGATTATAATAAGAGATGAGGAAGGACACTATATCATACTTAAAGGGTCTGCCCAACAAGAAGATCTAACAGTTTTAAATATCTATGCCCCTAACATGGGAGCAGCCCAATATATAAGCCAATTAATAACAAAATCAAAGAAACACATTAACAATAATACAATAATAGTAAGGGACTTTAACATCCCTCTCACTGAAATGGACAGATCATCTAAGCAAAAGATCAACAAGAAAATAGAGTCTTTAAATGACACACTGGACCAGATGGACATCACAGATGTATTCAGAACACTCCCTCCCAAAGCAACAGAATACACATTCTTCTCTAGTGCACATGGAACATTCTCCAGAATAGATCATATCCTGGGTCACAGATCAGATCTCAACTGGTACCAAAAGAATAGGATCATTCCCTGCACATTGTCATACCAGAATGCTTTGAAACTAGAACTCCACCACAAGAGGAAAATTGGAAAGAACTCAAATACATGAAGCTAAAGAGCATCCTACTAAAGAATGAAGGTGTCAACCAAGAAATTAAAGAAGAATTTTTAAAAAACTCATGAAAATTAAAACACAACTGTTCAAAATCTTTGGGACACAGGAAAGGCAGTCTTGAGAGGGAAGTATATAGCAATACAAGTCTTTTCCAATAAATAAGAAAGGCCTCAAAGGAGCTACACCTAAAGGAACTGGAGAAATGACAGCAAAGAAAGCCTAAACCCAACAGGAGAAGAGAAATAATAAAGATCAGGGCAGAAATCAATGAAATAGAAACCAAAAGAACAGTAGAACAAATCAACGAAACTACGAGGTGTTTCTTTGAAAGCATTAATAAGATTGATAAATTCCTGTCCAGACTTATCAAAAAGAAAAGAGAAAGGACCTAAAATAATAAAATCATTAATAAAAGAGGAGAGATCACAACCAACACCAAAGAAATACAAACAATTATAAAAACATATTATAAGCAACTATACACCAGCAAATTTGACAATTAGCAAATTTGACAATCTGGAAGAAATGGATGCATTCCTAGAGAAATATAAACTACCAAAACTGGACCAGGAAGAAATAAAAAACCTGAGCAGACCCATAACCAGTAAGGTGATTTAAGCAGTCATCAAAAATCTCCCAACAAACAAGAGCCCAAGGCCAGATGGCTTCCCAGGATAATTCAACCAAACATTTAAAGAAGAATTAATACCCATTTTCCTAAAACTGTTCCAAAAAATAGAAATGAAAGGAAAACTTCCAAACTCATTTTATGAGTCCAACATGACCTTGATCCAAAACCAGACAGACCCCATCAAAAAGGAGAATTACAGACCAATATCCTTGATGAACATGGATGCAAAAATGCTCACCAAAATACTAGCCAATATGATTCAACAGTACATTAAAAGTATTATTCACCACAACCAAGGGGGATTTATTCCTCGGCTGCAAGACAGGCTCAACATCTGCAAATCAATCAATGTGATACATTAATAAAAGAAAGAATAAGAACCGTATGATACTGTCAATAGATGCTGAGGAAGCATTTGACAATGTACAGCATCCTTTCTTAATCAAAACTCTTCACAGTGTAGGGATAGAGGGTATATATCTCAATATCATAAAAGCCATCTATGAAAAATGCATAGCAAATATCATTCTCAATGGGGAGAAATTAAGGGCTTTTCTCCTAAGGTTAGGAATACAGCAAGGCTGTCTACTACCACCACTGCCATTCAACACAGTACTAGAAGTCCTAGCCTCAGCAATCAAACAATAAAAAGAAATAAAAGGCATCCAAATTGGCAAAGAAGTTAAACTCTCACTCTTTGCAGATGATATGATACTTTATGTGGAAAACCCTAAAAACTCCACTCCAAAACTGCTAGAACTCATATGGGAATTCAGTAGAGTGATAAGATGTAAAATCAATGTACAGAAATCAGTTGCATTTCTATACACCAACAGCAAGATAGAAGAAAGTGAAATTAAGGAGTCAATTCCATTTACAATTGCACCCAAAACTATAAGATACCTAGGAATAAACTTAACCAAAGAGGCAAAAAATCTGTACTCAGAAAACTATAAAGTACTCAGGAAAGAAATTGAGGAAGACACAAAGAAATGGAAAAACATTCCATGCTTATGGACTGGAAGAACAAATATTGTAAAAGTGTCTATGCTACCTAAAGCAATCTACACACTTAATGCAATCCCTATCAAAATACCATCATTTTTTTAAAGAAATGGAACAAATAATCCTCAAATTTATATGGAACCATAAAAGACCCAGAATAGCCAGAGGAATGTTGAAAAAGAAAACTAAAGTTGACAGCATCACAATTCCAGACTTCAAGCTCTATTACAAAGCTGTAATCAGCAAGACAGTATGGCACTGGCATAAAAATAGACACATGGATCAATGGAACAGAATAGAGAGCCCAGAAATAGACCCTCAACTCTATGGCCAACTAACCTTCAACAAAGCAGGTAAGAATGTCCAATAGAGAAAAGACAGTCTCTTCAACAAATGGTGTTGGGAAAATTGGAGAGCCACATGCAGAAGAATGAAGCTGGACCATTTCCTTATACCACACACAAAAATAGACTCAAAATGGGTGAAAGACCTCAATGTGAGACAGGAATCCATCAAAATCTTCGAGGAGAACACAGGAAGCAAACTCTTTGACCTCAGCCACAGCAATGTCTTCCTAGAAACATTGCCAAAGGCAAGGGAAGCAAGGGCAAAAATGAACTATTGGGAGTTCATCAAGCTCAAAACCTTTTGCACACCAAAGGAAACAGTCAACAAATTCAAAAGACAACTGGCAAAGTGGGAGACGGTATTTGTAAATGACATATCAAATAAAGTTCTAGTATCCAAAATCTGTAAAGAACTTATCACATATAATACCTAGAGAACAAATAATCCAATCAAGAAATAGAAGACATGAACAGACATTTCAGCAAAGAAGACATCCAAATGGCCAAAAGACACATGAAAAAGTGCTCCACATCACTCAGCATCAGGGAAATGCATAAGAAAATCACAGTGAGATACCACCTCACACCAGTCAGAATGACTAAAATTAACAAGTCAGGAAATGACAGATGTTGGCAAGGCTGCGGAGAAAGGGAACCTCCTACACTGCTGGTGGGATTGCAAACTGGGGCAGTCACTCTGGAAAACAGTATGGAGCTTCCTCAAAAAGTTGAAAATAGAGCTATCCTATGACCCAGCAATCGCACTATTGGGTATTTATCCTAAAGATACAAATGTAGTGATCTGAAGGGGCACATGAACCCAAATGTTTATAGTAACAATGTCCACAATAGCCAAACTATGGAAAGAACCTAGATGTCCATCAACAGGTGAATGGATAAAGAAGAAGTGGTACACACACACACACACAGGAATACTATGCAGCCATCAAAAATGAAATCTTGCAATTTGCAACAATGTGGATGGAACTAGAGCATATTATGTTAAATGAAGTAAAGTAATCAGAGAAAGAGAACTATCATATGATCTCTCTGATATGAGGAATTTGAGAAGCAGGGTGGGGGTTGTGGGGGAAGGGAGGGGAAAAATGAAACAAAATGAGATAGGGAGGGAGATAAACCATAAGAGACTCTTAATCTCAGGAAACAAACTAGGGTTTCTGGGGGGTAGAGGGTGGGGGAGGGATATGGTGACTGGGTTATGGACATTGGGGAGGTAATATGCTATGGTGAGTGCTATGAATTGTGTAAGACTGATGATTCACAGACCTGTAGCCCTAAAGCAAATAATACATTATATGTTAATAAAAAAGAAAAAGAAGGGAATACGTGACTGCTCTAATGTTTAATCAGAATGCCAGGGAGGCACATCTGATTTGTGACCACTTCCACTCAGAGCTAAATAATTCTGAGAATGTTACCAAAAAATGGAGTGCCTGTCATTTCAAGGGCTGACAAACTTGAATAAATATAAAAATTTTCATTTATTCTCTATAGTCAGCAATCTCTTTAGAATGCTATCCCCAAAGCCTGGTTTGGAATCCTTCCTCCTTCACTTACTACCAAATGCACAACTTTGAGCAAATTGTTTTATCTCTCCAGACCTTAGTTTTCTTCTCCCCAAAAGGGAGAATTATAGCAATTTCTGCTTGGAGATATTGGGATTATTCAAGGACATAATATGAGTACAAGCCTTAATCTACAAGCAGCACTCAATGAATGCTTCCTTCTTGGCCAAAATGGAACACAGGTTTTCACAGTTTTCAACCAGCATCTGGCCCTCTGAGGGACAGGAGGAACCAAATAGAGGGTCAGCTAGTCACTAGAAATCAGTAACTTTTCCTGAGTTTGGCTTTCTGCTATGCAGCCAACCAGCTGTGCCACTCTGAGAAAACTGTTTAACCTCTCTGAAGGTAATTTTCTGCAATGTGTACAAATATGTCTGCCCTGCCCCCTGAGAGTTGTGAGAATCAAATGATTCAGAGTGTCAAAATGTTTTGCAAACTAGCTCAGCTTCCACCCTGAAGAAGCCATGAGTGACTCCTAACAGTGTCATGTACTGCCTTCCAGAAGTATCATAAAGAGAACTCAAACGGACATTTCTTCCTAGAAGAATCTGTGTATAATGACGAGATTTACGCTGTGTAGCAGGTGGAAGAGGGCACGCTTGGGGGCTGGAATTCAGTACCTGTCTTGTCACATAAAGTCTCTGCCTCCCTCCTCTTTCCATGGTTCTCTTGAGCTGAACCCCAGGTCATCTCCAGCCCCTTTGGAAGTTTACCTTACATATCAACATCCACCCATATTCACAACGTGGGTGAAAGGTATGGTCAGCTGGGGACAGGGAACTTCATACAAAATGCCAAAGCTCAGTTCCTACCCCCACCCAGATTCTTGAACTGGTCCAGGGAGGTTTTCAAATGGGGGTGATATTCTCACCCCAGGAGCCATTTTTGGTGGTCACGAGACGAACACCACTGCCATCTTCAGAGTGGAGGCCGGGGAAGCTGCTCAGTATCCCATTCGGCACACGGCAGCCCCCACTGCAAAGAATAATCCAGCCCAATATGTCAGTCATAGTAAGCTGGAGAAACCCTGGTCTGGGGTGAGGCCCAGTCATTGGTATGTTTGGAAAGCTCTTCAGGTGATTCTAATGAGAGCCACTGGGTTAATCAAATGCTCAGCAATTAGCCTTGGGGAATTAGAGTCTTTTAGATGAAGCCTCCATAATCGGCCAGCTGTTATTAAATCATCAATAGCTGCAGCCAAATTAAACCCAGAGTTAAGAGTGCTTCAAGCATTGACTTATCCATTTCGGCTAGGGCAACCAACCGTCTATTTTTCTCAGACAAAGGGAATCCCCAGGATATGGGACATTTCTGTTGTAAGACTGGCACCAATTTAAGACTTAAGAGTGTTTAAGACAGCCTGGTCACCCTCATTTCTGCCTCTCTCTTGTTTCCTCCACTCTGCATCAATCCGTTATTTATTGAGCTTATACAATATGCCAAGCCTATACAAACACGTTGCCCAGAGTAGCTCACATGATGCTCAGAACCTTAAGAGGACAGATGTTAAAATCATTTCACAGGAATCCAGAGGTTAAATTATCTGACCACAGAGGTCATTCATCTGGTTAAACATTTGAGTCAGGACTTGGACCCAGGTCCCCAGACTCTGCGATCCTTACCAATAGACCACATGTCTGTTTCCTTCAGTGAGTGACTTGATGCCAAGCACCAAGGCTCAGGGATGCTTATCCCCAGCAGGGAGGAATGCTATTCCTGGTTCTGCAGCATCTTTGCCATTTCCATTCATCCCACCCTCCTGTTCTGTATTTCCAGGCTGGGGACAAGTCCATTAAAAAGAAAAGAATGAGGGCCCTGTAGCCAAAATTAATTAACAAAGGCTCCTCAGTGTTACTGCAATGCTGTGGCCTCACAGTTGAAAGAAAGACGAAAGAGAACCATCTTGGTGCCCACTCTGTCTCTCTGCATTTCAGATGTCTCCCTAAAACACAGGTGACAATCTCCAGAGTCCAGAGAAGGAAACTAAGACCAGAGAGTTGAACACCAAGGGTAAGGGTAAGTAAACATGTCTGTTTACTCCAATACCCATGCTTTTAGCATTTTATTCCATACCATGTGGGGAAGACTGACTTCTTGTTGATTTAACAGCCCAGCGTGGGCAAAACGCCCCTAACAAATCCCAGAAGATTGTCTTGGGGAGGTGCTCATGTTGTACAAACAGCATTACAATGTTCCTGGGCTTTGAAGCACCGTTTCAAATATTGACGAGGCCCATTAAATAATTCCGAGAGAACAGGCTGCCTTAAGTGGCACAGGAGCTGAACTTCAGAATGGCTGGTGCAAGGACAGACCTCACTGCTGCCTTGGCACTGCCCGTGCGCACTGACCGTGCACACTGACCGTGCACACACCCACGTGCAAGCACCTGCTGTCCTCTGCAGACCTCACCTCGCTCCCTCCCTGAGCGCCCTCCAAGGTGTGAACCCCACAGTGCCCTGTGCATCTCTAGGAAATGACATTTTATTAAATAAACAAACTGGAGCCATTCCTGTAGATTTATGAACAGTTCTTCAAGTCTCACTTGTTCGACCCATCGCGGATTTACAGCCCTGCATTAACCTCGTGAGCGCTCATAACGTTTACTAAGATAACGTTGGCAGGAAGGAGAAGGGATTTTTATAGCCAAGTAATAATTACGAAATGCAGGGAGTACTCAGGAACCTGTTTATTCGTTATGCCGGGTGTGTGGTCAATGGTGGGATTGCACATTCTACACAGGTTTCACTGGCAGAGATCAATCCCTTCCCTTGTGAGCTGGCTTTTCCTCCATGGCTTCTCTGGACTGTTTCTGCTAGAGTACGTGTCGTCTTTGTGATGGGGCAGTAGTCTCCAAAAGAACAGAAGGGGCAACTGCCCAGGGGACCCACCATTCAAACTTGACGTACCCCTTCGGAGAGTGAGCCCAAAGTGCATCTTTCGAACCTGGAGGGAGGTCAATCCCACGGGGAGCAACATCTCATCCCTTTCAGAGAGAGGGATTGGTTCTTCAAGCTTATTCTTGCCAACAGTTTTGCTCGATGAAAAGGGAGAAATGCCTTCCCTTAAGCATTCATGCGTGGTGGGATTGAATGCTGTAGGGGAATTGGGGGAGAGAGGGTCTCGCAAAATGGGCAGGAAATATGAGGGGGCTAAACAGTAGAAGAGTATTAGTAATAAGGATGGCAACAGTCTGGGTTGCATCTAAGAATCAAGGGGTGTGGTGCTTAAAACCACAGCCAATTAAACTTGGCCCTAGAGGGATGAGGATGGACATTGAGTTTTTATAAACACCTCAGAGATACTAATGCACAAAAAGACTTTGGACCAGCAGATCGACTCTACAAAGCACTTTCCTATTTTGATGGCTTTACTGGCTTCTTGAAAGGTGGTCTGTCATCCGTCACCTGCCTTGCCTGAGAGCTGGCTGGAAATGCAGAATGTAACCCCCCCTGGACTTGCTTGATCAGAACGCCAATTCCAGCAAGACCCCTGAGTGATTCCTATATGCGTCACATTTGAGAACACTGCAATGGAGCATTTGAACCTCAGAGATCCCCCTTCCCCTCAGAGTAGGTAAGAAGAGCCATGGGTTGGCCGCCCCATGTTGCAGGGGAAGAAACTGAGACTCAGAGAGGTTTAGGTACCAGCCCAAGCTCACAGAGCCAGCCCCCGAAGCCAGGTCTCTGCTGTCCTTCAGCATCTCAGACTCACACACAGGGACATGGGGAACATCCAGGCACTGTGGCAGGTGCTTTCGGGCTGGAGCTGAAAATGAGCTGGAAGAGGAGTGCCCTGGGGAGGGGGTTTTGTGAGTGGTTGTCAATTAGTCACCGGCCTTCTTCCCACCCCTCCTTCCACCGCCTCTGCCCTCTCTCCCTTCCCTTTCCAGAGCCTCCTTGAGATTTGAAGCTCAAACAAGAGGGTATGAATAATGTAGCGCGATTGCTCCTCTTGTCTCCCCCAACCCTCAGAGGCTGAGCAAGGCTCCTTGTCTGCCTCATTAGTGGCCGTTCAACCATTTGATTTCGGTAACAATGAGTGTGCCTTCCTCAGAATTTTCATACCTATTTGCGTCACTGGAATCAACACTGAATTTTTGAATCCACATAAAATTTTAATGGAGCAATGTGCATACGGCGCACTCTCTCCCCCTACCCGCCGCCCCAGCCCCAGTCCCAACAGGCTGGGAGAGTGACAGAGGACAGAAAAGTCACAGAAAACTGGGTGGGAGTCCAGTGGACTCACAGCTTAGAGTCTGGGTGGGGCAAGGGGTCTGTTGGGAGGACACTGCGTTGAGAAGATCCTTCCAGTTAATCTCCTTGCACCCAGTTTCAGGTGATGTGTGAGGAAGTCCACTCCGGAGCTCCTAAGGATCACCATTTCCTGGCTGTGTGACCTAAGGTAAGTTGCTTCACCTCTCTGAGTCTCAGTTTTCTTGTGTATAAAATAAGGATTTTAACAGAGCTGTTGCCAGGATTAAACCAAATCACCCACATAGTAGACATTATTATTATTATTATTATTATTATTATTGGTACTGTTATTATTATTATTTTGTCTTTCACCCTACATAGGGCTGTAACTATGTAGTTTGCAGAGCATGATCACATCACATTTGTTTTTTTTATTGGCACTTTGGCTCTGGTAGTGGACAGACATGATTTGATCCTAGCCTCACCTCTTACAAACTATATAACAGAGAGGAAGTGAACTCAACCTCCCTAAGCCTCAGATTTTCCCCCTATCTAATGTGCAGATAGACCCTGACATTTTAGGAATACTATCAGGATTCAATAGGAGAAAGTACCTTAGGCGTTTAGCCCTCTGCCTCACACAGAACGACCACCACACTCTTGGAAGGTGTTTTTGATTCTAAGTACTCTTTCTTCCCCCCATGTTAGCATCTGTGAATTCAGGTCACATCTTACCATTGTGGGAGCATCCTAGAGCCAATGAAATGTAATGATATTGTTACATTTGAGGGTATTTTATTAAACACTTGCTCACATGCCAGGCATGTATTCAAAACTGCTTGGGGGACTAGGTCATGAGTCTTGCAATAATACAGAGAGACAGGTGTTATCCCTAAGCATGCTTTGAGGGTGGGGAATAAGGAAGGCCCCAAAGAAGAGACACATCCTCCCCTGGGTCCCCCTGCTGGCAACAGAGAAGTCCTGGGTTACATTACAAAGCTTCCCAGTCTTAGGAGCTCGTTCTCAGCCAGCTCTGTCCCCTCTCAGATGGACAGCTCAGCCAGGGAGATAGTGCAATTTTCCCAGAGCAGCATGGCCTGTAAGCAGCAGAGCTGGGATCGGCACCCAAGTCCATAGCATCACAAATGCCAAGCTCTTTCTGCCAGGACCACACCAGGGCAGGAAGACAGATGGAACCACCCTTAATTAAGCAAGTCTGACCCAGTCTGAGAAAATCTTGCCAGAAACTATGGACCTGCTTCTCATTCCCAGGTGTCTCACAAGTGGCTCCGTATCTCCCAGCCTCACTTCTTCACCTGTAAGAGGGAGGTGGCAGTCCCAACCTGTTAGAAGTGGTGTGAAGAGTAAATGGAGCAATGCATAGAAATGGGCTCTGCAAGTCACGCGAGGCCCTCAAGATGCCGGGTTGATTGAGGGTAGAGAAAGGGAGGGGGCTGGAAAGCTGCCCTGGGACAGGACCCTGCAGCCCCAAAAGAACAAAGAAGAGGTCTCCCCCCCTTTGGCTCCACTGACGTCCCTCCTCCAGGCGCTGAGTGCGGAAACTCCCTGGTCCCACCTGATACAGAGAAGAGAGGGGAGTAAAACAAGGTCCTTACCCACCCCACCCCACCCCCACGGCCCTGCATTTCTCACCAGGGGTAATGAAATGGAAGGAGTTTCTGCTGAGAACGGTGATCACTAACCTGCCAAGATGAGTGAGAAAAATCAATTCAGAGAGTGCAAGAGGGGAGGGACTCCCAGAGTCAGGGACAGGCCGGGAGGGAAGGCTGGAGGGAGAGAGAGAAGGAGAGAGACCTGGAGCAGGGAGGGAAGGGTGCTTGCCTGAGGCCTTTCCTAATGAATTGTCTTATTGAGGTGAAACTCACATAACATAAAAGTAACCATTTTTATGTGTCTGATCCAGGGGCATTTGGCACATTTCCAGTGTTATGCAAACACCACCTCTATGGAGTACCCAACTTCACCACCCCCAAAAAGAAAGCTCATGCACTAATAAACAGTCATTTGGTGGTACCTGGATGGCTCAGTTGGTTAAGCCGCCTGCCTCTGGTGCAAGTCATGATCCCAGCAAGGAGTCTGCTTCACCCTCTGCCCCATCCCCTGTTCGTGCTCCCTCTTCTTCTCTCTCTTTCAAACAAATAAATAAAATATTATTTTTAAAATGATTTAAAAAAAAAAAAAGTCACTCCTGTTCCTTCCTCCCCTTAGACCCTGGCAACTACTGGCCTGTTTCCTGTCTCTATGGATTTACTTATTCTGGATATTTCCTATAAATTGGATTATACAATAGGCAACCTTCTGTGTCTGGTCACTCTCACTGAGCCTCAGGTGAATACTAGTACACGAATGTTCGTGGCAACATTATTCCCAAGGGCCAGAAAGCAGAAATAATGCAAACATCCACCAACAGATGACCGTACAAAGAGTGGTCTGTCTGTCCAGTGGAATACGACTCACCCATAAAAAGGCACGCACTACTAATACGTGCTGTATGGAATATAGATGGGTCTTGAAAACATTTAATTCATTTTTTTATTCGACGGTTCTTGCCTTATGGCCAGAACATCTGTGCTCCTGAATGACCCCATTCAAGGGCCATCACCTCTGCGGCGGATAAATGTGGACTGAGCATCCACCGGGGGCGGGATGCTGGGTACACCAGGGGGAAGGTCAGCCAGACCAAGATCACCACTTGGCTCCTTATTGACTTACCCCATGACCCCAGGCAAGTCTCTTCCTTTTTCTTAGCCTTGTTGCCTATAAAATGAGATTCAAGGTCTCACTGCATTGCCAAAAGACTACCAGTCAGGAAGAGAGTCCTAGATAAGCTTCAGAACTGGACAAGTGTCAGATGCTATCACCATGGATTGGACAAGAAGGAACCTCGGAACCTTCCACCCACAGTAGAGTTTGGGTGGAAGGACACAGACAGCAGGAAGAGAATTTGCAGGAGAGGGGAGTTGGTGGGAATGGAGGACCACAGGAGTAGTAGCTGCTGTCATGTAAAATCTAAACCCCTGCTCATGGATCCCCTGACATGTGTGACCAGCACTGTCACCCTCTTGGACTTTGGCTGGATCCTAGGACTCATCCAGCCCACCACCCTCATTTCACAGAAGAAGAATAAGACACCCGAGAAAGGGAAGCAGTTTGCTCCAAGTCTAAGAGAGGACTAGCCTTTCATTTGTTACTGATATCCAGTGAAGATGGCAGGTTGAATACACCCCTCCCATAAAACCCAATAAAATGACGATGAGGGAAATCTGTAAAGGCATAGACTTGCAAGGACAAAGAACAGGAGGCAAAAGGCAAGAGCTGTGTTGTCTGGAAACTGGGAAGCACACGGACAGTGGTAACTGACAGTAGATTCAGTACAGTGGAATCCTAAGGCATCAGTGGGGACACTGAGAACCCGCCCACCCAGCACCCACTGGTTCCATCACCCAGTTACCTTTCATTTGTCGTCAGCTTCTTCATATGGGCCCAGGATAAGAGGAACAGGACTCCCCAGATCATGCCCTCAAGTAGCACGTGATCTTTTGGGGGCGACAAAGAAGCAAAGCAGACAAGGCAACATGAAAAGTCCTCCAGGAAAGGCATAGCTATAGTCCAGGAGATTTCTCAGAGAGGGAGCAATCCACCCTTGGCGGAGATAGAGGGGTAAGGGTCGGAAAGGACAGAGGACTCTGAGCCAGCTACTGAAGAACAACAGAGGAGAAAACTAGGGAGCTCTTCCAGCTGCAGGAACAGCACATGCAAAGGCAAGCAGGAGAAGGAACATGAAATTTGCTGAGAAGATGAGGCCAGAGACACCTGCAGGTGCCAGATCTTGAAGGACCTAGCAAGCCGGAACTCAAGGGTGCTAGAGAGGCATTGAAGGTTTTGAGCCAAGTTGTGACAAAGTTCCCAAAGACTGACTGGGGGAGGCTTTAGGATGCCCATCGATGTCTCCTTCCCTGTCTCCATCCTTTCTTCCACGAGCTTTCACTGAACACCTACAGTGTGCACAGCCCCATGCTGAGTGCCTGGGACCAGAAGCTAGTATCCACGCAGCAGGACATGGCGTGATCGGTCCAGAGACGCTGTAATTGGGCCCCTGTCTCCATCTGCCATCTCCTGTTGCTGGGAAAAGACTTCCCACTGAGTATCAAATCTGCACCTGCTGGCCTTGCACACTCGCATAAAAGTCTCTGGGGGAAAAAAAAAACGGATTATATTCATTCTCTTAACCTCACCCCAACCTGAACATAAATCATCTCTGTTTATAACACTTCTGGCATTTTGTGCATTTTGCCGACTGACATAAAATGACAATAAATTTAGGCCCCACCAGCAGAAAAGTACCTAAAATGCCACATGTCACTAATATTGACAGGTTCTAAAAGTGAAACTTGGAAATGGTTCAGGCAACATAAATTTAAATAAAAATATATACTTTGTCCTTGAGAGAGAATCAGCTAAAATTAAACCTCGGTGTGGGTGGGATGTCCAGGAACATGAGACAGAGAAACGTTAGGGGTGCCTGATTCAGCCTGGGAGGCCAGAAGGACCGGAAGAAAACCCAAGCCAGGACTTTGATTTAAAAAAAAAAAAAAGACTATTCTTAAAAAATGCACTTTCCCATCCTGTGGCCACTACCTTCAGATGGCTATTCACATTTAAATTTAGGGTAATGAATTTAAATACATGGTTATTCAAATTTAAATTTAAATGCAATTAAAATTCAGTTCCTCGGTTGCACTGGCCACATTTCAAGTGTTGGGTAGCCACATAAGGCTAGTGACTGTCTCCTCCAACGGCAGCTCTAGATCATCACAGAAAGTTCTATCAGACAGCTAGCTGTCTTAGAGCAAGAAGCATCCCTAGAGTGCTCTAGGGCCATGGACACCTGTGAATTTTCTCCTTTTGATCTTCGGAGCCATCCCCCCTTTGATGCCTCCTCCTTCCCTTCCCTCCCCCCACCTCTCTCTCTCTCTCCCCCTCCCCCTCCCTTACCAACTTTCTCTCTCTGCCAATCTACCTGCCCCCCTCACTGCCCCTCTCTTCTTTCTCTCCTCTTTTACGTTATTTCTCTAAAACACAAGTAAATCCAATTCAAAAGGCTGGCCCAGATTTCAAACTGGATTCAAAAGTCTTGCTTTACCAAGCGCCTGGGTGGCTCAGTCACTAAGCAGCTCCCTTCAGATCAGGTCGTAATCCCAGGGTCCTAGGAATGAGCCCCACATCAGGCTCCCTACTGGCCGGGAAGCCTGCTTCTCCCTCACCTACTTCCCCTGCTTATGTTCCCTCTCTCCCTGTGTCTCTGTCAAATAAACATATAAAATTCTTCAAAAAAAAAAAAAAATTCTCGCTTTACCACTTACCAGCCTGGAGAGCTCAGGCAAGTGCCTCTAGTCTGCCTCTCCTCCAAACTGGTAATTCTGGGGAGAATACTACCTCCAGTGCGAGGCTGTCAAAGGAAGTCATGTGTTCAGTGGCACAGGGAGTAGGTGCTTGGGAGACACACAGTTTTCTCTCTCGTCCTTCATCGCACATTATCAGAGGCTTACAAAACTAGAGCAGTTACTGTTAGTTCAACTCAGAATTTGAGGCTCACCAAATTTTTCTTGTTTCAGCTGCAGCCCCAACCCCTGAACTCCCTTACCATGTTCCAAAACATTCTGTGCACTTTCCTACCTCCCTGCCTTGGCATGTGCTCTTCGCCCAGCCTGGGATGCCCCTTTCCCCATCTATCCAACTTTTATGATCCCACCATCAGTGAAGGGTCTGGCTCAGAGACCACCACACTCTGCTGGGTGCCTTCTTGTCCGCTGCAGCTCAGACACAGCAGTGGCTAATGGTTAAGGCAAGAAAGAACATGGAAAGAGAAATTCAAAGGGCGAGCCTGGCTCTTTTCAGGCAGACAAGAGGGAACTTGCTTCCAATCTCTGAGATGGCCAATTTCATTCATCCAGGTCAACATTTATTGTGCACCTGCTGTTTGCTTGTCCCTGCCCAGCGGGATACGGGGATGTGTCAAGCAAATCTCTTTTCTGGAGAAGTCAGAGACGGATGAGGAAAGAGACCGTCCCTGGAGTCTACATCTATATCGTGTGACAAGTTCTGGCCACACAAAAAGGGGCTTCAGTCCACTTGAGGAGGACACAGCGATGGGAGAAAATGTCCCCAAGAGCAGGGGGCTTGGAACAGGGGGGCAGGAGGATGCCACAAAGAGGCTGGTCTTTGTGGGCAGAGTATTTCAAGACATGTAACAGCAAGAGAAAAACTTCCAAGAGCAAAGCCAAGTGCAGGGACCCAGGACCCCTTCCCTTTAGGTGGGGAGAGGGAACAAGAGAAAAACGGGGTCAGGAAGGGGCTAGACCACCAGGCTGGCCAAGGGGTTAGAACTTAATCCCAAGGGTGGTATGGAAAGGTTTTAAGCAAGAGCCAGCAGGGGATCATAGAGACACTTTAGAGGTGGGATGGGGCAGGTGGCATGGGCAGGTACACAGTGGAGCAGGGAGGCCACAAGGAAAGAGGATGCAGGGTGGGCAAAGGTGGAGACTGATAGCAGCGCCCAGAGGCAAGGGGGTTAGGAGGGAGTGTGCCCCCCCAACTCTGGGGCCTCGCCCTTCCCCCTTAGGCTGCTGCCGCCTCAGGCGCTAACCGCCTCCCCCTCCCTGCCAGCCCCGCAGCCTTCTGGCTGCACAATTTGTGAAGAACATTATGTAAATGAGCTTTATGCAAATCCAGCCTCTCTCCCCGCTGGCTGGACTCCTGAACCCTAATTAACTTGCCAAAGCCTAATGTTGCCGTCCCCTCTACACCAGCCCAGCCCCCAACCGGCTCCCCCAACCAAAGAAATCCATCTTCAGAGGCAAGCGGTCTAATCGCTCCCTCATTTGGATGTGAGGGCTGTCGCCCACACTGTTAGCCCGCAGGAGAAGGCGGCATTTCAGCCAGTGGACACTCCTCCTGCTTCCCATACAGTTCTAAAATAAATACCTCTTTTTTCCGCCACCCCCACCCCCACCCCGCCCCTTTAGTTTTGCTAGCTTCCAGAACCAGAAACAGCTCTGGGGAAAGTTGATGCAATCTCTCATTATCTTGAAGTCCTTCTTCTGTCACCTTACACCACCTTCACCTCCCCAATCGCAAACTGAGGGACCCAGTGGCCTCTCTCCTGCCTCTCCCAAAAGATGCACTCAGGAAAGGATCAGGGATGGGTTGGCTTGTTTGGGAATTCGAGACCGGCAAGAATTTATTCTGCTGCTGCTCCGTGCACGGCACTCTTTGTGAATTTACAAAGATGCATGCTTTTAACCTAGAAAAGATCCCAGGAGCATCTCATGCAGGCTCCCTGATTTGAAAAATAGTCTACCCTGGATTTCAAGGGTGCCATTGACATATCCAAGGTCACACAGTGAGGACAGACTTAAATCCAGCCTCTCCGCACCCACAGCTGGCTTCCTTCCCTCTCCCCCACCAACACAACATGCCTTGTGTCCCAAACAGCCCCGACTGAAGGAACCTTTCTTGACAGTTTTGTGCATGCTCACTTTCAAGTGCAGAACAAAGCAAAATAAAGGCTTTCCCAGGAAACAGGAAGAATTGTGTTGTCAGCCAGTTCCTGCTGCTGCAGCACATCCCTTGGATACATACAGCTCCAGAGGCAGAAATGGGTGGAGATATGGGAGGGGTGGGTGTTGGAGCTCTGGAGGGAAGAGTAGGCACAATGTTTAAGGCACTGTCTTGCAAAGAAGTTTCTGAAAGATGCAGCATACAGGATACTTAACTAGAGTTTGGTCTGACAATATGGAGTGGGAAACAAGCAGTAACAAAACAGTTACTCATTCATTCATTCATTCATTTGTTCATTCAAGCAAGATGTATTGTCAATAGTGCCCAGCCCAGAGTGTATCCCCTCAAAAGCAGTTTTGTCTGCAGAGCCCGGTGACCCACTTGTCACCAGCTCCAGGAGGCAAGATCCTCATATGCAAACAGCCGTCTGACACCATGTCTTTCCCTCTGGCCGGCTCCCTCCCTCCACCCCCAGCATCTGTGCCTGTGAATTTTAAAAGGGTCCACATTTGGAAATCCCCAAAACCAGCTTATCCTTTCGTTTTCATGTCTGAAAAGGAGTGATGACTCCTTGTGTTTCATCCCAAGCCGTGGTTTATCACCGAAGAAAGAATTTGAGGTGTCCTACACACAGGGTTCAAATCCCTGCCTTGGACAAGACAGACTTTTTTCTTCCCATCTGTAGAAAGGGTATCACGATGGTGCCTACCTCACTGGTTGCCCTGTGATTAAATAAGGAAGTGGATAAATGTAGGAAGTTTCACCTTCTCTCTGACACCTTCATGTACCTTCTGCTGAAGCCATCAGCAAGTTCTGATTGGTATTTCAGAAACAAAGGTAGGGTACCAGAATTCTTACAAGAACTTTATGATTAGAACTTCACAACATCAGAGATGTTGTGGAAGAAGGTTTTCAAGAATACTTTGGTCTTGTCACTTCACCTCTTTGAGCCTCCATTTTCTCAGCTGTGAAATGGGAATCCTGACATTAGTTAACTGGTAGCGTTATTGAATTAGAAAAATCTTAGGGCTGTGTGAACCACAGGGTAGGGGTTCCCTGAATCCAGGAGAAACAACAGAGGCAGACGTGGACTCAGTTGTATAGATGTGACTGGGAATTTTCTTAATCAATTAATTCATAAAAAATTAATTACCCAGATTGTCCATTTAAAAAAGGATTCCCCCTTAGATATATGAAGGGCCAACTAAGCAAAAACCTTTGGTGATTTCCTTATTTTTATTTTGAAGAAAAATATAATGAAATTGTCTTTTTAGAAGACAAATCACTGCCATTGGGAATAAACACGAGATATGTGCAGAACCTTATGTCCTGAGATCTCATCTGAAATAGGTAGAAGGTATGGTCCAAAAATTCTTGGTAAGATATCAGATGGCAAATGCTAGGATAAACAAAGTGTACCCTATAATTATTGTAGAGCCTTCCTACCCCCTCTGCCTTGGAAATTTTTTTCTTGGGGGGCAATGGAATGTAACTACAAACATAGCCCCCCCTCCACTACCTGAAAGTAAAACATTCTTACAGAGCCTCCCATCATCCAAAATGATGTAAGGCAAAAAAAGCAATTATCATTTCATAAAAGTGAAATCCTTCTTGAGGTTTCTCTTGATTAGCAAAAATGTGTACAAACATAGTTCTTTTGTAAAAAGTGGCATCATGCAAACTCTCAGTTGGGAGGAGGGGATATTCCTACTGTCCCAGTTCAAGGGCTGCAGTCGATTTCATTCCCAGACAATTTTTCATCCTATAATGCAAGAAGACCTCATTCAGCTAGCCACTTCTATTATTTGGTAGCTCTAGCCTGAAGTATGGTGTTAAGAAGGACTCTGATGTCTTGTATAACTCAATGCCAAAGACTGCCTTATTGATTAGTGATGTCTGCTACGTAGCTAGGTGATGGCCAGTGTATATATGCCTCATGTTTGTTAACCCTAAATATAACCCCATGTTTGATTGTTGGAGAAGCTGAAGCTCAGAGAGGGGAACTGATTTGCCAGAGTCATGTAGCTATTTAATGGTAGAGCCAGAACTAGAATAAATGTCCCCTGGCTCCATGCCCTGGTACATTTCTCTCCATCATAATGCATGCGGGTTCATAAGGTCCAGTGGTATCTATGAAACAGTCATAACATTTGGCGTGTGCTCTCCTGTTATGATTCCAGAAAGATTTGCAGTGATTACACACCAAAATTACATGTTAGAGAAAAATATGTACATTAGAGGAGGATCAAAATAATGTAGACAAAGTAACCAGGGCAAAGGGAAAATGAGAATAAAAAAATAAAACAGAGCCAAGAGTCAGTTTGACACATAAAAACACTGTCACTGTGCAGGTGCAGGGCTACTGGTGGCCAAACAAAGAAGAAAATCAGATTTCAGATGTTTAGAGATAAAAAATTCAGTTGCTCAAAAGAAGCAGGTTTCCTTGGTGCTTCTCTAGAAAAAAATACCACCCATGGGTGCCCATGCCAGGCAGCTGTGAAGCAGGGGAAGACGTTCCTTCAAGGCATATCTCCAAGAAAGGATGCGATTTCCATGCCACTGATTCTTGGAATGTCCGCGTGAAGGTTGATGAAATGCCAAAGTGTGATCCAAGAATTCCAAAACTCTTGATGTCAAGGTCACTGATGACCACCGTGTTTCTAAAGACAGTGGTCAGCTTCCATCGTCCATTTTGTTGACCTCTAGGTAGTCTTTGATATACCTGATGACTTCACCCTAGGTTTGACTCCACTCTTAGGACATCACATTCTCTTGGATTTCTTCTTGTGTTCCTGACACCAGTTTCTCAATGTCCCATACTGGATGTTTCTTCGTTCTCCCAGCATCTGAATGTTTCAGTCTCTAGGACTCAGCCCACAGATCTCCTTTTATATCTGTCCCCAGTTCCTGGTGATCTCATGGCTTTAAAACCATCCTTGGGCTCATGCCTTCAAAATTTATATCTCCAGCCTGACCTCTCTCCTAAACTCCAGACTCATATATCTGCCTGCTGTCTTGACATCCCCATGGGGACAAGCTAATGGCATCTCAAGCTTCACACATCCATCACCAAAGTCTTGATGCTGTACCACCATTCTCCAACCTGTCATGGCAACCCAGTCTTCCCTGTTTCAGGAAATGGCACCCTTGCACACCCAGCTGCTCAAGCCAAGAACCTAAGACTCAGACTAGACTCCTGTCTTCCCGTCACACTCAATATCCAATTTGTCAACAAGACCTGTCAAGGCAACTACAAAAATTATTTCAGATGCAACTGTCTCTCTCATCTCTACCATGACCCCCTGGTTGGAGCCACCTTCCTTTCACACCTGGAGGACAGGAAACCCTCGCATATCACCTTTCTTTTCCCCCTCTACCCCCTACAGTCTGTTCTCCAGACTGCAGCCTGAAAAATCATTCTTAAAATGCTAGGCTTTCTGGGGGCCTCCCCACTGTTGTGAAAGCCAAGGTCCTCCCAGTGCATTAGTTGGGCCTGACTCCTCTTCTCTTCCCCTTGCTCATTTTGCTTCCATCACACTGGGATCCTGCTGGGGACACTGTCCTCTCCAGGCCTCTGCTTTCACTGCTAATCACTGTACCCCCAATATCAGGCACATAGTAGGTGCTCAGTAAACACATGTTGCACAAATGACTCACTAATGGCTGGACTTATTCCAAATACCTTCTCAAACTGAAAACTCTAAGGCCATCCGCCCACAGGAAGAACATGGTGGACTCTGGGCCCTTCATCTCTGGACACCTTGCCTGAAGATCCCACATTGAGGGTTTTGCCTTTGAAGATGGTCCATGGAGTGATGTCTCCTCCGAGCTGATGGCACCAGGGACACCCCCATGATTTCCATAGCATCCCCCTACTCATAAATATCTCCCTTTGATATCAGCTGACCCCTTGGATCTCACCAGAGGAAATACTGTCATTAAACCCCAATAAATTGCTAAAGGCCCAAGCAGACCGGGCCAATTTACAGCAGGTTTTGACTTTAATAATGTTTTGTCTTAGATTTGGCCCTAATTATAAATCATTTGCAACTGTGGTTTAAACCATAAGCAAATCTTACATGGCGTTCTTATTATCTCCTTAATATCGTGGAGGGAAAGATTTACGGAATCTCATTCTGGGAATTAAGCAAACGAGGAAAATTTGAGGTGAGGGAGCAACACATGAAAATTATAGTTTTGTCATAAAACCGTGATTGATCAATGATTATTGTAAAACTGTGGTAACTGTGCTGGCATCAACATAAATCTATAATTGGCTGGATTTATTCTTTTTCAAAATACTATATTTCCTACAGTTTGGACCATTGTGTTAATCTGAGGCTGTCAGATTTACTGCTATTTTCACTTAATTAACTCCATTTAGCCTGTGCATATATGTACACCCAAGTATACATCTCAGTTGACCTTGAACAATACCGGGTTGAGGGGCACCGACCCCCTGCACAGTCAGAAATCCATGTATAGGTTTGACTTCAAAAAAACCTAACTACTCTTAGCCTACTGTTGACTAGAAGCCTTAGCAACACCATAGATAATCAACTAACACATGTTTTATGTGTTGTATGTATTATATACTGTATTCTTAAAGTAAGCTAGAGAAAATGTTTTTAAGAAAAACATAAGGAATAGAAAACACATTTACTGTGCTCTACTGTATTTATTGAAAAACTCGTGCTTTGGAGGGGACCCGCACAGTTCAAGCCAGTGTTGTCTGAGGGTCAACCTGTAGTGTGTGTATGTATTTTATATATGTGTGTGTGTTTTATATTTAGATAAATGGGTAGATAGACAGATAGATGCATTGTCTCCAATTGCTTTTGCTTTTCAATTGTTTGTGTTTTCCTCCAAATGGAATTTGTAAGATCCTTGAAGAAAGCGCTTGGTTGCATAAAGCCGGTCTTGCTGCAGAAATATGTCCAAAGCTGTGCTCCTGGAGCTGCTTTTCTGTGGGATGACAGCACATGCTCATGATACTGTGTCCCAGCGAGTGGGAAGGGCTGCAAAAAAGTGGCGAGTCAAGTTCATGGCATGGCTCTGCCATTTGCTGGCTGTATCACCCTGAGGAGCCCACTCAGGCTGGTTCAGCCTCTGTCTTCTCATCTGTAAAATGGGAATCATTTAAGCTACTTCAGAAGTTCCCATGAACTTTTGATGAAATTTGTTGAACATTAAGGGCTTGACCTGCAGAGACTATTGGGCACCTCTGGTGGATGCTCCATTCTTCTTCCCAGTTGGGGAAGGGACTTGTAACAGGATGCCCTAAGGGGTGAGGTCAGGGCAACATGGGGACTTCAGAGGAACCATCTCAGGAAGGCTCTACCTGGCACCAGTGGGAGCCAGTCCAGATAAGAGAATAGTCTTACAACCCTACAGGTCCAGGGAGATGATGGGTCCAGATCAAAGCCATGCAGGGCTAGAGGACCACATAATAATTCAATTTTAAAATAATTAAAATGAAAAGTGTAGCCCCCGCTGGTGAGTCATTCCTTGCTGCTATACCCCAGTTTCTATCCTCCATCCTTAGTTTCATTTTGTTAGAGCTCAGCCATGACTACTACCCTCGAAACTTTAATGTGAGAAAATTAAGATTTCAGAGATGCCACCTTCCCAAGGTCACGCAGTTAGCAAGGGGCTGAGCCCAGACTCCAAACCCACTGAATCTGCCTGCTTCTGGAGGGGGGCGGATGGCCTGACACCTCCATTGGAGGGGGGGCCCTCCCTCCTGGAGGCCAGTCTGTCCTGGGCTGATAGCTCTTTCCAAAGCCAACCC
This sequence comes from Mustela nivalis, assembly GCF_964662115.1. Classification (NCBI taxonomy): domain Eukaryota; kingdom Metazoa; phylum Chordata; class Mammalia; order Carnivora; family Mustelidae; genus Mustela; species Mustela nivalis. The sequence goes on from NC_139033.1 coordinate 90,740,633, forward strand.
AAGGAACAGGGATGCCCAACTTGGCCACGTCAGTGTCTGTTCCCTAATTGCTAAGGACAGAGCTGAGAAGCAGCCAGTTTGAGGTTGAAGCCTGCCTTTTGCCTACCGTGTCCTGTGTGTGGGTTGAATAGTGCTTTCTTTTTTTCTTGACTCCCACCATGTAGCCAGTGAAAAATATTTTCTGAAAGCCTCTTTCGGAGTCACTGATGCACACTGTTTGTTCTCAAGTTGTCCAGGGTCAAGAGACTCGACTGTAGCTAAATGAACCCAGACATTGGATTTCACCAAAAAGTAAACAGTCTGAGCCATGGGGGGGGGGGGGGGGAGTGTTACTTTCAGATAGAACATTCATGGGCCAGTTCCCTTCCTCTGTTCTTCCCCCACTCAGCCGCCCTCCCTCCCTCCCTCCTTCCCACCGGATTTCTCCCTTTCTCTTCCTCTTCTTTTCTTCTTCCTCCTCTCCTTAATCTCTCCCTCTTCTCATTCCCTTCTCTTTTTTTTCCTTCCTCCTTCCTCAGTTCTGTTCCCTCTCTCCTGCCTTCCCTTCTGCTTTAAAATTCACCCCAGATTTTGTTTCCTTGGGCATGCTGAGGTCAACAGACCAACAGGCAGCTGCCATTGAAGACAGAGGTCACTGCTCACAGTCCCCAAGAGGAGGGAGGCACCAGGGGTAGGTCAGGGAGGCAGAAGGAGCCACCCAAGACCACAGGCAAGGGACCTGACTATGGTTTCAGTGAGAAGGAAGAGTAAGTCCATTTAGGATTAGCTGATTTGATTCATTTCGGCAGACCCTGGGCTTTCGGGCTGGTCCCCAGTCTTGTGACAGCTGACTCTGGGGTGATCCAGGCAGGGAGCTAGTCCTGGACCACAGGAGCCTGATAAAACCAGACGGATGGGGCTATGGACTTCAGATTGGTCCGTCTGCCTATCAAGGCCAAAGGCATGCTCCAGGCAAGTTGTTTGCTCTTGCTAGGAATTAGCTAACTCTGGGAGGGGCAGTCCCTCTCTGGGTCCACAAGGCCTGAAGACTGACAAAGCATCCGCAAACACAGAAGATGAAAAACACCATTAAGATGTTCCTCTTCTCTCTCGTGTCCTCTCCACCTCCCCAAAGCCTACAGAAGAACCCATCACAAAGGGTCAAGGGAGTGGTGACAAAGGGCTGGGGCAGGCGGGTGATGAGGAGCCCTGGGGAGGAGCAGGAGGCCTCCTTCTCCTCTGGAGTGACTGGGGAGAGCAGCCCTAGTTTTCAGAGACTGTAGGTGGCTTCTGGCAGAAGCTGCACTCAGTTTATCCCGCTGGACGAGCACTGGCGCCTCCACTTATAAGAAGCAGTCCCTTGTTCTGACAATGGTGGCGGCCGTGTCCTCGCCCCGCCACGATCCCGTGGGTTGGTTGTTTTGCCCAGGCCTGGAATTACCCAAATCCCCTTAAATACACGGCTGCAAATGAGGACACTGGAAAAAAGGCAATAATTGTGACAGTAACTCACGGGGCCAGGCCTGACACGTCTCTAATTGCCTGCTAAAATTGTCGCTGTCTCCTAAAGTGCAAATTATCACCCGAAATGACAAGAATAATGAATGAGTAACTCTGATGTAATGCAACAATTAGTCCGCAAAGACACTGTCTAATATGGTAATTCAGAACACCCACTCCTTGTTATTAAGTGCCTGATAATTATTTAATTATCTATCTGCCAGCATGATTTACTTGGTTTATTTAGCTGCAGATGTGGGCAGGAGCATTCAGGTTTAAGGTCAAGAGAAACCGGCCCCTCCATTGGCCACCGTGTCGGTTTGCTGGGTTGCTGGACTCTGCCGTCTGTCTGACGCCCCTAATTGGCTTTGGCAGTCCCCACCCAGAGTCTGAAAAATCCTCTCTTCTTTACCCTGGCCCCAGCTCGGGGTCACCTGGAGGCTGAAGGCCAAGAAGGCCAGGGCTGAAGATCCCTGCTCTCCTCCTGCCTGCCCGGCAGATACCCAACAAGGGATCAGAATACTCGGGGTGAGCAGCTGCCACACCAAGATCAACGTGAGCCTTTTCTCTGCAGGGCTCGGTGCCGAGTCTCACCCATGCTTTAGCTCATTTGAGCTTCTACTTCATGCCAGGAGGTGAAACAATTGGTATTGGCATTTGACAGAGGAGGGGACTGAGGCTGGGAGAAGTAAGGCCACTCATCTGAGGTCCCATGGGGAGCCAGTGTAGGGGCCAGGGCCAGCCTCCCCATCTCCAGAGCCAGAGTCTGCTCTCCTGGATCCTGATACCTTCTCAGGTGAGGTTGGCCCCAGATCTATGGGTCACTGCTTACCCCAGGGCCAGGACACTGCCTGAAGACTCTCTGTGGGGATTCAGGAGGGTCAGGCCCTTGTCCCCAAATCACAAATGACTAAAGGGAAAGAAGAAAGGGGGCCTGATGGGAGTCAGTTCAATATAATCAGAGCCTAGGAATAGAAACACCACGGGATGGGTAGGCATGGGAACTAAAGTGGGAGAACCTACCAGCTGGATGCATGTGGGCAGATTACTTAGCCTCTCACAGCCTGTCTCCTCATCTGTAAAATGGGTATAATCAGAGAGTCTCTCCATAGTTGCCCGGTCCAAAGTACCCCTCACCATCAGACATGCTCCATTCAGCAACTTATAGGTTTCCTTTACTAAATATAACTGTGTCTGAAATCATCTCGCTTATTTTTTTAGTTACCCTATACTTAACACGCGCGTGCGCGCGCACACACACACACACACACACACACACGCCCCATAAGCTCCAAGCAGGCAAGGACTATGTCTTATTTATCCATTTATCCCTGCGCCAAATGTGATGTTATATACCATGGGTATAATGGCACACTCTAGGCCCTCAATAAGTATCTGTAGGATGGATGGATGGATGGATGGATGGATGGATGGATGGATGGATGATCAAAAGCCCGGAGGGTTCCCAGGTCAGCCATACCCTGCCCTGACTTTCCAGCCTCTCATGCAGAAAGTCATGATGACCACCCCAGCTGTGACTCCCTGATTTTCTTGCTCTAGGGATCCAGCCAACAGGCCCCATGCTTCCACCAGCTCCCCAAGTCCACCTGTCTGAGGGATAAATGTGATTGGTGAGGGTCATCTGCAGCAAATGACCTTGGTTTTCACACACCCTCATTTCCTCAACACTTCCCATTTCTGGCCACATCTGTCCAACTTGAACACTCTTGCATATCAGCCTCATTGCCCAAACGCTTCCTCTCTCTGCTAGAACTCTCCAAGGCTGCATACCAGTCAGGCTGTGCTCATTCATTGGTGGCAAATGACCACTCTCTGATGACAGCTAATGAGGGATAGGGAGTAAATAACCTGGGTCCTTCCCATGGAGGCATGAGTTCTGTAATACCTCCCCCAGTTTCTCAGTGGGATAAACCCCTAATTATCTCAAAAGCAAATATGGTTGGTGGCCCGCTCAGACCCCTTCGAAAGACCAATGGTCAGATCCCAGCTCTTGTAGTTGTTTACTGCCCTTACTCACAGCTGCACCCCATAGCTAAGAATTGCCTTCAGCTAACAAGGGCTGCCTTACCTGAAAACACCTTCAAGGATTCACCCTCCCTCCAGGAATGTCCCATTGCCCATGAGTCCCTGGTACCAGGACACCAAAGGTCAGCCTCCTTGCTCCAAGACAAACAACTCTAGAGTGCTAGTCATGCTCCTGAACTCCTTGTGGGGTCACCTGGAGGATGACTTCAACTCAATCACATTTTTTCCCTGGGCATCAAAGGTAGGGCCATCTCTGCCATGCTCACATATCGCCATATTTGTTGAGTTAGTGAATGAAGGCAAGAATGAATGGGTAAATTCATATCTACATGTGCACACACATACATAGTGATTGAATTAGAGCCTTGTGGTCTCAGAATAGGACCAGAAGATCTCCTCTCTGAATTTCTGGCTTGTGCATCACAATGATATAAGGTCCACGAAGCAGGAGGTCTGGATCAGGAGTCAGAAGATCTCGTTTCTTGCCTTGAACCCACTGGGTAACTTCAGATCTCCATCTGGGAGCTCAGTTTTTCCATCTATCAAATGAGAAAAACAACACTTCTGTCTTGTGTTCTCTTTAAGCCAAACATGGTATAAGTCCCTGGTTTGTTTGTTTGTTTGTTTTTAATTTTGAAACATTTTAGGCAACCAGAAGAGATTTTTATAAAAACAATAGCACAGAGAGTTCACAAATACCTTTCACACAGCTTTCCTGAATGTTCATGGCTTGTGGTTTCTGAAGCCTTCTACTGACATGTCTGGGGGACGATCTTCTGGGTGGAGATGGGGCAGAAGCAGGAGACAGGAAGTTAGCTTAAACACTCACGTGGTTTAGTGCCCCTTGGAAAACCAGGTGGCTGCGGACAGACCATCTCCCTTTCCTTTCTCCTGTCTGCACTGCTCATGTGCATCTGTAGCTTTCTTTTTATTTGTGGTCTATCGCCTCCCGTGCCATGGCAAACAAGAGACTTTATAAATATTTCAAACACTAATAATTTGTGCTGTCCCTGCTTAGACTTTTAAATGAACCTAAGAACATTTCTCTTCGAAGAAACTGCCAACCTACAGGCGGGTGAAAGAAATACCACCAGCTCCTTCCTGAGATGGGTACTTGATGTAGAGATGGGGCTGGAGGCTGTCGCCATGGGTGTGGGACACTCTGCGCGTTTCCAGTTCACGTCCCTCAGGCCAGGGTCTGTTCTGAGGAAGCTCTGCCTGGAGGGGGAAGTGGCCTGCCTGAACTCTGGATCTCACTGCTCCAGCCAGTGAAGAGAGAAGTTGGGGGCGGTAATTCCATAGTTGGTCTTTGGCTTTGGAATCAAACATTCCTGGGTTAAAATCCCAGCTCATCTGCTTATTAACAGTGAGACTTTAGACAAGTCACTTCCCCTCTCTGAGCTTTAGTTTCTTTATCTATAAAGTGTTTCCTCTAAGAATTAAATGAAATAAGGCATATAAAGTATAAGGAGCCTGACTCAGGTCATGAACTCAATGCACCGTAGCTGGTATTTTCCCTTTGACTATTTCCAAGATTGAATCCCAATATTTATAATATAATATTTATAATGGCTCAGACACAATAGAGTTTGGTTTCTTGCTCACATAAACCAGCCAGCGGGGTTCCAGGTTGGCTCAAGGAAGAGCAGTGGGGGTGAGACTTTGCTCCACTCATGTTGTTGGAGGCTCTGTCACTACTCTCAAAACAGCCCTGGGCACCTCACATCTAGTTAGAAGAGAGGAAATGAGTGCGGAAAGAGGTTCACAGAAAGTTCCTCTTTGTCTCTCTGGAACCTCACAGTCCAAGAGGAGAAGAAAGGTGGAAGACACAGTCTATCATATGTGGATGAACTTTCAAGCAAGGAGGGGCCAAAGCATTTGGGAGAACAGAAAGGAGAAAGACTTTTTCACAAGGAAACCAGTTCTTGGCATACCCTGCCTGAAATCCTTCAAAGGTTTTTTATTGCTGCTGGTAGAAAATGAACTCCTTCCCCAGCCTTCAAGGTCCACGTGGTTCTGTCCCAGCCAGCTTCTCCAGCCTCGGCTCTTCCTGTATCTATAGTCCTGATACCTTGAGCTTCCTTTCCCCAAACAGGCCACAATCCTAAAGCAACCATGTAATTTATCTTCCAAACCAGGCTACTTCGGAAAGAAAAAGAGACTGCTAACAATAAATAACCCAGAACAACTGGGATAGCCTAAGACAGAGGGGAATATGTGATCACCATGTATCATTGGTCCTGCCACAGGGCCTTTGCACTTGCTCTTCTCCCCACTCACCTGACTGTCCTGATGCTTCAGAATTACTTTCTCAGGGAAGCCCTTTCTGATAACTGAGTCAGATTCCTTTGTAATACATTCTCCTAGAACCTGTTTGGGTTGTTTTTTTTTTTTTTCATGAGTGGCACTGATTTCAATTCCTAAATCTATGCCCAACCATGTATATATCTACTTGGTGTCTCTCTTTCCAACTGGACTGCAAGCTCCATGAAGGTAGAGACTGTGTCCTTTTTTTTGTTTACCCTTTACGCCCATGCCTGGCACCCTAGCAAGCATTCAATCATTGTGGGATATATGAATAATTGCTTACCTCTACTGGAAGGGATCAAAATAGAGACATTTTGCTAGTAGAGGACAATTTAGTGTGGCCTGGAAGAATAAGCATAGCCTGGGGCTACACAGAGAAGCAGATAAGTAGCATTCTAGGTGAGGGAACAGCAGTGAGCACAGATAAATGTGCTTCAGTCCATAAAACAGATTCAGAACATGTCCTGGAGCTTAATACTTAGGGGACCAAGGACTGGGAGAAATGTGGGCGGGAGCTTCCAGGAGTGGAGGGCAACGTCAGGTTGGGGAGGCCCTGAATGCCAAGGAACGGTGCTTGGATTGAACATCGCAGACACAGGAAGCCATGGAAGAAGGAGTTTCACCCCCAGATATGTTCTAAGAATGATGTCATTGGAGGCAGACCACAGCCCTATGAGTAAACCAAGGAACCATTGGCTACTGCAGCAATGGTCTGGTTTTTCTTACTCGGAGCATAAATCTATTTTGATGATGTTTAAGAAACAAAATCAGGGGGCATCTGGGTGGCTGTTTGTTAAAAGTCTGCCTTTGGTTCAGGTCATGATCTCAGGGTCCTGGGATTGAGCCCTGCATTGGGTTCCATGCTCAGTGGGGAGTCTGCTTCTTCCTCTGCCCCTAACCCCCACTCATTCTTTCTCTCTTTCAAATAAATAAAAAAAAATCTTAAAAAAAAAAAAGACACAAAATCAGATGTCAGGAGATGTCCCTGTGACTGAGCATGGGGGTGAATAGAGCCCCAGAGGCACCTCGGTGTTCCCTGCAGCAACCACTGATGTACTAAGGTCACCAACCAGGACTTGAGAGCCCACTTCCAGACTGTGACCTCCCATCATGTTTCTCCTCCTCCTGGATCATAATAAAGGACCAGGATATGGGTTCACTGGCACTGGAGTGGCCCTTCACAGGGGGTCTTATTTAGCCCCCAGATCCAGGAAATGCTGGGCCTGCCCTGAATGATAACAGGCAGCTCCCACCATTCTGATGCATACTGAAAGAGGTGACTGAGTATTTGTTCTTGGTAACCTGAGGCCCCCTTAAAATTATATTTCCCATTCTGAAGTATTTAGTGCGATCCTCATCACATCCAAAACCCACATCGACCTTTGAACTGGGCATTGTTTTCATCTTTCATTTTAATGGTGAAGGAACTGAGGCTCAGAGAGGTTTGGTAACTTGCCGAGGGTCACACAGCTTCTAAGTGGCTCGACCAGGATTTGAGCCCAGGTCCTGCTGCAGTAAAGCTTTCACACTGCACTAATCACTGCCAAAAGAAAAAAGTAGAGGAGGTCTGAGTAGAGTTTCCTCTCTCTGTGGAGTTTTATAAGAAAGGAAACAGGTAGGCACCTTCTTGTCTGAGATGAGCTGAAGAGGTTCCCACTAGACTTGAGGGAAGGACACAGTGACTCCATGGGTCCTGCCCAATCCCTCAGATTCTATTTTCAGAGCTGTCTCTATTGGGACAGATGAACCATCACCCAGTTAGACACGCTGTCCATCTGGCTGTCTGCACCATGTTATTTATAATGCCTAACCCACAGCCAGGCTGTAATGAAGAAGAATTTAGCCCCAGCTCCTTGGCGGGGGAGGCGATTGACTTTGGAACCAGCTGTCCTGGCAGCCCAGTTCGGCAAATGTGACTTAGACATGAGCCCTGAACTGAGGCATTCTGGCACCCGAAGAGAAGGTGGTGGCCAAACTGTTCAGACGGGGCCATTTGTGTGTCTGACAGCACCGAGGATTTGTCCAGTAGCTCAGATGATGGAATGTGTGTCTCTCATAGTGGAATGTGGAATCAGATGAATGTATCCTCCATGACTCATGGAATGGGCATTGCTCTGGGAAGTGAGAGATGTCTTCTGAGCCTAGAGCTCTTATTGACTCTGTTTTGCTCATAAGGTCTTATCTGTGCTTTATAAATATGCAGGGGTATGTGTGTGTGCCTGTGTGTTGGGGGGGTATCACCTAGGTACACAGTGACCCATTAAGTGAGGAAGAAGGGACGGATAGGGACTTGGCATCTCCTGTTAAGTTAGGGACCTGGTGAGTATCTAAGTGAATTCACTCAGCCATCAGTGAGGTCTGTGTCATGATCATTGCTACAGAGACTCAGAGAGGGAAGGGTGTGGCCAGAGGCAGGCCAGACCACCCCACCTTCCTTCATGACCATTCACTGCCTGGCCCATGGGGCTGCCACAGCAGAAGTCCTTACTCAGAGTTAGCTCCCTTCATCCTCATCTCTGCATCGTCTTCTCTGCTAAACTGTAAGTTCCTTGGGGACAAGGATCATGTGTTTTTGGTTCCATACCTGCCTGGCCTGGCAAACAGAGGATGCCCTAATGGTTGTGGTGATCCTAATTCCTTAAGCATATAAACTCATACTTACTTCAGAGCAATTGTTCCCACGTTTGTTTTAACAAGGAACCACAGTAAAATATCAGACAAATGATGGCTATCTGGTAAACATGCCAATGAAATGAGGGCCAAAGAGGATGTTCTTCCACAAGAGATCGAGAAGAGATTTATGACTCTTTCTGGTCTACAGAGGCAGTGTCCCCAACCTGCAAAAACAAAGTGCTGAACAAGGGAACTCAGGGAAAAAAAAAAATTATGATAGATATTTATTAACCCTTGATTATACATCAGACACAGTGTTAAGTGCCTTAGAGAGACTTGCTAAATATTTATCCTCAAAACATCCCTAGGGTTGGTTCTATATTCCCCACTTTATGAACAAGGAGACAGGTCCAGAAAATACAGATATTTAAATGTTCTCATCACAATAAAGAATGGTAACTATGTGATGGATGGAGGTGGTAATTAATACAATGGTGGTAATCATTTTGCAATTTATAAACATATCAAATCAACATATTGTACACTTTCAACTTACACAGCATTATGTCTCAATTATATCTTAATAAAACGGGATGGGAGGTGGGAATAGGGTCTAGAATCACACATATATGGTGAATTGATTTTCAACAGCAATCCCAGAACAACTCAATGAGGAAAATCTCTACAACAAGTGGTATCTCCCTCACATACTTACATGCAAAAATCCCAAAGTTTTGCAAATCAAATCCAGTGATTAATAAAAGTGGTAAGACATCATGACCAATTGATATTTATTGTAGGAATACAATGGTACAAATAAATTAACATGATTTTCTACTTTAATAGAAAAAAGATAACAACTGTATGATTACCTTAAAAGATGAGATAATCTTTTGATAAAACTCAATGTACATTTGTGATAACACTTTTAATGAGGAATAGAAGAGATCTTCAATTTGATTATTTAAATTTAAATACAGCAAACATCATTCTAAATGGTGAAGTATTGAAAGTTTTCCTGTGAAATCAAGAACTAGATAAGACTGCCTGGTATTGGGGCACCTGGGTGGCTCAGTTGGTTAAGCCTCTGCCTTCAGCTCAGGTCATGATCCCAGGGTCCTGGGATCGAACCCCACATCTGGTTCCCTGCTCAGTGGGGAGTCTGCTCCCCCCTCTCCTGCTCCCCTTTTCTGTGATCTCTCTCTCTCTCTATGTCAAATAAATGAGTAAAATCTTTTTAAAAATAAAAAAATAAATTTAATTTTAAAAAAAGACTGCCTGTTATCATCAACTTTATTTCACATCATACTAGGATCCCAGCCAGAGCAATAGGAAAGAAAAAAAAAAGTTAAAGGCTTAAAGGTTGAGTGAGGAAATGAAATTGTCTTTATTCACTAGTGACATGATTGTGTATGTAGAAGATCCGAGAGAACCTATGAATTATTAACATTGATATAGCATTGATATATTAGTTTAACAATGTCATTGGATACAAGGCCAATCTACAAAGATAGATTTATTTCTCTATCCAAAGAATGAACAAATAGAAATTAAAATTTAAGAATTTAAAATAAATTTTAAGAAATTATAATAGTATAAAATGCTTCAAATACCTACAAATCAATCTAATAAACAATGAGAAAGTTCATTACACTAAAAACCACAAACCAGTATTTAGAATCAGAAATGAAAAGATGGGGGTGCCTGGGTGGCTCAGTGGGTTAAGCCGCTGCCTTCGGCTCAGGTCATGATCTCACGGTCCTTGGATTGAGTCCCATATCAGGCTCTCTGCTCTGCGGGGAGCCTACTTCCCTCTCTCTCTCTGCCTGCCTCTCTACCTACTTGTGATCTCTCTCTGTCAAATAAATAAATAAAATCTTTAAAAAAAAAAAAAAGAAATGAAATGAAAAGATGAGCTATTTATTAAATTGTGGTGAATTGTGGGGACATATATGTAGAATAAGTAAAATCAGATTCCCACCTAACATATTGCCCAAAAATAATTTCTAGGTCGATTAAAGATCTAACAGGGAAAAATAAACATTGTATGATACATGCTAGGAAGATATTGTATAACCCCAGGGTAGACTATCTATGTTAAACTGGGCACAAAAGCACAAATCATAAAGTAAAAGATTAATAAATGTGATTAGCTTAAACTTTAAAATATCTACAGAGCAAAAAATATCCCATATACTATTGAAAGACAATATATATCCTGGCAGAAAAGTTTTCACTTTATATAATTGCAAAGTATTAGTAAATAGAATATATCTTTAACTGGTTTATAAAAAAAGATAAACAAACCACACTGTAGGGGGAAAATGGCAGAAAAAATGAATAGGTAATTCACAAAAGAGAAAAATAAATGGCCAATGAACATATGTAAAGATGCACAACCTCACTAGTAATCATAAAATGCAAATTAAACTCACAAAGAGATATCATTTTACACCCATCAGATTGGAAAATATTAAGCCATCTGACAATGCCAATTGTTGGCAAGAACCCATTCACTGCTGGGGGGTGGGGTGTAAATTTGAACAACCATTTGGGGGAGCAACTTGGCAATTCCTAGTAGGGATTAAGATATGCATATCCTTGCACCTAGAAATTTTACTTCTAAGTATATACCTTAAAAACTCTTGCATATGTGCACCAGGAGATGTGTACAAAAATTGGAAACAGCCTACATGTCCATCAGTGGAAAAAAGAATAAATTAATGTTGGTATATTTATACAATGGAACACCATATAGAAATTAAAATGAATGAACTAGAATTACATATATCAACATGTATAAACCTTTAAAAAAACATAAAATGTATTTAAAAATAAAAGTTGTGGAATGATACATATGGCATAATAGGATGGATATAAATCTAAGAATATGCAAAACAATACCATGTATTATTTATGGACACATATGTAGTAAAAATATTTTTAAAACATGATAAACACTGAGTTTAGGATGGGACTATATTTTTGGCTCAGGAAGCAAATGAATGAGATTGTGAAGAGTAATACAGATGGAGCCAACTGTTTTTGTATTATTTTATCTCCTAAAAGAAAAATGAAAGGTCTGAAACAAATATAGCAAAATGTCAAGATTTACCAAAGCTGGGTAGGGGGTACATAAATATTTGTTATATTAGCCTAGTGGTGTGCTGGTAAATGTTTAGCAACTAGCTTTCCTAAAGAAAACCTTGATTTGTAGTGTTGGCCAATTTTCATGGTGTAAATACTCCCACCATGGCCAATTTCAAGCTATCGATGTAACTTTGCTGATTACAGATTTTGGAAGAGAGGCACACAATAGGTTCTTAAGAGACAGAAGGAATGGGCTCCAGCATACCACTGTATTAGCCTCCACTGCCTGCTGTGTGAAATAGGAGAAAATAAAAGTAAAATATTATAAATATAAAAGCACACATACAATATGGAAAGGAGAGTGTAAGTGTTCTCTAAAACAGGGTGGTGGTGGACCCCTTGTCCTTCCTTCCCCTACACCCACCATGAAAGCCACAGAGACCCCATCCTGTAGACCACTAGCCTATACAATCCCTGATATGCTAAGATTTGCTATGATCTCACTCCTTTTGTTGATAATGACACTGCCTTTTTCATCAAACAAGCAAGCAGGCATCTGGAGAGGTGGCTACATAGTGACCTGGCAGAGGACCCACAAAACTTAAAGCACAGGCAAGCTTATGACATAGAAGAAATTATAGATCCATATTCCAAAGCTAGATAGAAATAAATGGCCAGGATCACTGTACTCTCCCTGTGCTCAAACTTCCAGGACATTGGACTAGTTTACCTTGCTCTACTGAGAAGTTCTAACCTTGGGACAAATTGTTTAAGATGGCAAGAGACAGAATGTTGGAAGAAAGAATAGCCTTAGGAACTATTTGGCCATCTCTTTTCAGACTATGCTCTCTGGCACACTGGTTTTCATTACAGTTGCTTTGGGTAGAATCAATACCCCCACTCCCTCTCTATCCACAGAAGAGCCCCTCTTATCTGACTTGAGTGTAAGACAGAACTCCATAAGGAGTTCATCTGAGCATCTGGTTTTATTGCTTTAGAACCAGAAAATAGTATGGAAGCCACTAAAGGGTTAGTCCAACTCACACAATTTTGCAGTTGTGGGAATGGACATCCAAGGAGAGAAAAGGATGTACCCAAAGTCATATAGATGACAGGGATCAGAATTCAAACTCCTGTGTCCTCCTGGCCCAAGTCTTCCCACCCACCCCACCATTGTTGGGACATAGGGTCCATCTATCCTTCTGCCTCATTAGTCAGAAGACCATAAGGACCAGCAAAGAAGGAAGAAATAGGAGGAAATGCAGAAGTAAAGCAACTCACAAAAAGAATCAACTGAGAAAAGTTGCTATTTTTCTGCCTGATCTGTCCTGACAGTGACCCTACCATGCTGTCTGAAGTTCTAAGATAAGACATGGTCCTGTCAGGAAACTCTTCCCAAACATTTCCCCTTCAACTTCTGGTGAAGGACACAGAGAAGAGAAAAACATGATCCTCTTTCCTTGGCAGTGTAGCAAAGCAGACAAACCCTGGCTTTCCCATCTCAGTTTGAGCCCCAGAACACACACACAACAGCCCTGTGACCATAAACAGGATGGCTGACCTCTGTAAGACTCAGTCTCCTCATTTACAGAATGGGTTATTCATGGGCTCAAGGGAACAGTTATAAGGGTTAAATAATGTCACAAATACAAAGCTTTCAGCAGAGACTGACCCCACAGTATATTCCTCCAAAGATATTGATCTTCATGCTCTGAGCCACAGAACACTCAGTATGAGAGGTAGGGCATTCTCACAAATGACTATAATATAAGCCAAAAAATAGGTAATACATCTACTGAGCACCAGCTGTGTATGAGGCTATTCACTAAGCTCCTTTTGAATACCCCCCTTTAATCCTTGCAACACCCCTTTGAGGCAGGAGTTGCTATACCCATTTTAAAGATGAGAAGGCTGAGGCTTAACTGATTAAGCTGAGCCTTAATCCCTAACTCAAGCTCAATGCATTGATCTAGTAGGAGAAGTAAGATTCCAACCTGAGAACCTCCCACCCCATGATCCATGCTTTTGGCCTGTCTACCAGATGCCTCCCATCTGGTATTCCTTGATACTAACAGCTGTAAAGTTTCAAAGACTGGAGCAATGACTTTGGCAGAGCAGGATCAAAGGCTTCTTGGAGGAGGTGAACTTGTGGGATTAATGGAAAGGGAAGATCTGCTAGACTGGAAAAGCAGTGTCCACAAAAGCAAATGACACACTGGGGCTGGGTCACCTGGGAGATGGTCTGGCAGTAGACTCTCATTCCAGTGTGGTCTCTTGAGCTTCCATATACTTCTTGATCCACAGCATGCCAGGTGGGCAAAAGAACCATTGACAGTATCTTGATACAGGAAACAATATACTTAGACTCCAAACATATAGGTCCAGATCTAGACTGCCTGACTTCAAAGCTTAACTCTGCCACTGAGTGTCCCTAGACAAGTTACTCAACCACTCTGTGCCTCAGTTTATCTATCCATTAAATGAGGTTAATAATAGTACTTAATTTCAGGTGACATGAAGCATCTAGCACAGTACCTGCACAGAGTAAGCTCCCAACAAATGTTAGCTATTTCTATGATTATTGCCAATATCATTCTAATCTGGACATACTATACTTCTTGGCAGTCCTGATTATTGGCCTGTTGGATTAATTTATCCTAAAAGTCAAACACCTTGGGAACTTGGACACCAAGTGTTTCAACATCTCAGAATCATTAAATATCAGATTCCTAGAATTACAGAACTTTCAAACCTTAGAATAAAAATACAGTTAAAGCCAACAAAATTTACAACATAAATTTCCCCTAAATACTGTCCTCCTCCTCTCTCTTTGGGAGGATTGGAGCTATTATTTTGTCATCTGGATCCTTAAATTTCTCCCCCATAAATATATTTATTATATTATTATTATTACTATTATTATTATTATTTGTTTCAAGGAGAAGCATTTATGTTCTTTTTTTTTTTTTTTTTTTTTTTACCCTCCCCTCTTCTTTTTGCTGTCTCTCTCTGTCTTTTGAATATGATGTGATGGGTAAAATACCAAGTGCAATAAGTCAAAATTTCTGACAGAAATAATAGAGCCCGCATCCATTTCCAGCCATTCTCCCAGTGATAACAATTAAGCCCCGGACAGTTTGAACTTTTTACAAAGAATTAATGATGCATGTGAACACAAGGGGAGAACAATTGCTAATAATTTATGAAGTCTTCACCGGCTCAAAGTAGTAAGTTTGGTAAAGCGAAGGGGGGGAAGCTTTGAAAGGTAAACACTTTGAAAAGCCATTCTGAGGCTCTGCCCTGTCAATTGAGAATTTACTACATTCCATTAAACAACCTAAAATAACTTCTATGGTAATCACCCTTCAGATACAGGCGCCGGTGCCGACAAAGGTATTATTAAGTTAAATTACCCTAAAAGTGTTGGATTGACAGAAAGGTTCAGTCAATGGTTTGGAAAGCTGGGGTCCCTAAATGACACCAGCAAACAGATACTGATGTTCTGAGGTTGGAGAACCTGGCTCTACCAGACCTGGAGCTAACAGGATTTCAATTTGAGCTTTTAAATATTTCATACTCCCCCTGCAGATCTCAGGAGGAGGGCTGTGGGATTCACAGAGGTGGAGCTGGGGCTCCTCCTTGTCTTGCATTTCAGGCCAGGATTTGAAAGGTAGCTGTGAGTAGAAATAAACAAAGAGACATATGGTGAGGAGGGTTTGTCTCTTTGAGGGGAGATGGGAGCAGTGAAGAAGGGACTCAGCAGCTGGGTTTGATGGGGAGAAGGAGCCAGGAGTCTCAATTCAAAGATAAGGGAAATGAGATCTCTTACCTGAGGCTACCTAGCAAGTCTTGAGCATCACTAGAATGCAGAAAACTCCATTTCATGATGGCACAGGTAATCTCCTGTCTTGATTTTGATGGTTCCTGGACTCAAGCCCAGTTTGTTCCTTGCGGGACCTCTTAACTATTTTTAATAAACTCTATTAATACATAACATGACTGGAGAAAGGTGAATACGTCTTAATGCGCAGCTCAATGAATTCCCCACCACCAAAAAATATGTGTATAACCTAAGCACTGGGCTCAATACACACAAAATACCCAGCCTCTCCCATCATGTCCCCAATCTCCAGTAGATTCTCAAACCCCCAAGTTACTGCCTCCATGAAAGAATACCACCCTTCTAAGTTCTAACACATAGACTACTTTGCTTTGAAACTTGGTGTAGGTTGACTTCCTTGCTGTGTATTTCTTTGTGTCTGCTTCCTTTCACTCTAAATTTTGTTTCTGAGTTCTGTTCATGTTTTTAGAAGTATCTGCGGTTTGTTCACAGTCATGGATGCTTAGTTTTCTACTGTGCAACTGTACCACAATTTATTTTGCCATGCTTCCATTGTGAGGATTTGGGTTATTTCTAGTTGAGACTAATACAAATCTTGCTACTATAAACTTTCTTTTGTAAGCCTTTTAGTGCCCATGTGTATATATTCCTGCTGTATTTATACCAATAAGTGGAATTACTGGGTCAGAGGATATGCATAAATTTGGCTTTCAGAGTGATGGCAAATAGATTTCCCGAACAATCAGATTAACTTAGTTTCCCACAAGCAACATAAAATAGTTCCAGATATTCCACATTCTTACCAACACTGGGGGTTTCCTAGCCTTTTAAATATTCTAACTATCATGGTTCTTTATGCAGTGATATCACATTGTAATTTTAATCTGCATTTTTCTATGGACTCCTGAAACTGAGCATGTGCATTATTCGTCATTTTGATACCCATTTTGGTGAAGTACCTATTCAAGTCTTTTGCCCATTTCTCTGTAGGATTATCTGCTTTTCTTATGTTGACTCCGAGAGTCCTTTATACAGTCTAGATATGAGTGATTGGTCATGTATATGGATTTTAGATATCTTCTATCATTCTCTTCCTTACCATACACTCTCTCAAAGGTGCTTTTCAATGAACAGACATTCTCAATTTTAATCTTAAGTTTAATGTTTTAAAGGGTTTTTTTAAACATTTTAAACATTTAAATTTAATGTTTTAAAGTTTTAGGCCCCTACATATATTTGTTGAGTGAAGGAACCCTAATGGCACAAAATCTAACTTGACCTGGCAGCCTAACTATTCTAATTTCACATGCCTAAAATGAGGAAATCCAATAGTA